>NC_044996.1:137495030-137571926 GCF_008728515.1 Papio anubis
ATTCTTCTCAGCACCACATCGTACTTACTCCAAAATTGACCACGTAATTGGAAGTAAAGCACTCCTCAGCAAATGTACAAGAACAGAAATTATAACAAACTGTCTCTCAGACCACAGTGCAATCAAACTAGAACGCAGGACTAAGAAACTCAATCAAAACTGCTCAACTACATGGAAACTGAACAACCTGCTCCTGAATGACTATTGGGTACATCACGAAATGAAGGCAGAAATAAAGATGTTCTTTGAAACCAATGAGAACAAAGATACAACATACCAGAATCTCTGGGACACATTTAAAGCAGTGTGTAGAGGGAAATTTATAGCACTAAATGCCCACAAGAGAAAGCAGGAAAGATCTAAAATTGACACTCTAACATCGCAATTAAAAGAACTAGAGAAGCAAGAGCAAACACATTCGAAAGCTAGCAGAAGGCAAGAAATAACTAAGATCAGAGCAGAACTGAAGGAGATAGAGACACAAAAAACCCTCCAAAAAATCAATGAATCCAGGAGTTGGTTTTTTGAAAAGATCAACAAAATTGACAGACCACTAGGAAGACTAATAAAGAAGAAAAGAGAGAAGAATCAAATCGATGCAATTAAAAATGATAAAGAGGATATCACCACCGACCCCACAGAAATACAAACTACCATCAGAGAATACTATAAACACCTGTACGCAAATAAACTGGAAAATCTAGGAGAAATGGATAATTTCCTGGACACTTACACTCTTCCAAGACTAAACCAGGAAGAAGTTGAATCCCTGAATAGACCAATAGCAGGCTCTAAAATTGAGGCAATAATTAATAGCCTACCAACCAAAAAAAGTCCAGGACCAGATGGATTCACAGCTGAATTCTACCAGAGGTACAAGGAGGAGTTGGTACCATTCCTTCTGAAACTATTCCAATCAATAGAAAAAGAGGGAATCCTCCCTAACTCATTTTATGAGGCCAACATCATCCTGATACCAAAGCCTGGCAGAGACACAACAAAAAAAGAGAATTTTAGACCAATATCCCTGATGAACATCGATGCAAAAATCCTCAATAAAATACTGGCAAACCGGATTCAACAACACATCAAAAAGCTTATCCACCATGATCAAGTGGGCTTCATCCCTGGGATGCAAGGCTGGTTCAACATTCGCAAATCAATAAACATAATCCAGCATATAAACAGAATGTCAGTCTTTATCTCCTTTCTTAGGAAATCCTATTTGCCTGCAATAAAATGGCAGTAAGCTGACTACAAATAAGAAAAGTTACTTAGCTCTTAACTATCTAAAGCTAATTTCCCCACTAAACTTGGTTTGATATACAAATCATCAGTCCATATAAAGGGAGAGTCAGCTATGACAAAAACAAATACATTTATTTGGAGGAGTGACAAGTATTTTCCAGTTCACTGCACTTTTCATATCATTCAGGAGGATTCTTACTGTTATTATCTGTAGGAAAGTAATTGGATAGCATTTTTCATCAAAATATCTCAAAATAGTTCCAAGCATTAACTTGTGAACTCTACATTTTACTTTGACACGGGGGAAAAGAAAATAAAACAAACCGTAATTCTAAGGTTAGTGATTTTTTTGCAGTTCACATGTCTCTCTGCAGAATAATGAAATAAATCATTATATTTATGGAGTGTTTTTGGTTCTTTAAAGACCTCTGAGTACTGTAATTTCACAATATGTGTGCTATCCACAAATTGCTCTAGTTATTGCTTTGTGGTGTGGCATTTGCTGAATAAGTTCATTAAATAGCTACATTGTGCTTGCAAAACATACCTAGGGTCTGTGATTATTTTTTTAAAAGTGTAGCCAATTGCTGATAAGGCTGGGTTTAGTTAGGGTGAATGCAGTTACCTTAACCGTAAACAACCTTTCTCTGAAGCCAATGATGTTATTGCTACCAGTGGGCTGAGAAGGTTGGAGTTGAAGATGCCTGCTTTCTGTCCTCTCTCTCCTATTGATTTATTAAGTGATCTTCACCAAATCACCCAAGGTGCTACTCACTCCTGCTTTGCCTCTTTGTGAAAGAAGCATGATTGCTGTAATGTCACAGTATTGCATTATGTGGGCCATTTAAAGTTGAGATTTTGAGAAGAATGTTGTGATGCGGGCATGTCCGCAATGACATTTTGTAGAAGGTTGACAGACCTTGTGTGAGGTTATTATTATGCCTTGTAATCAATAAATAAACAAGCACATAAAAAATAAATACAAGTGCCTGCTTTCCTTTGAGAAACAGTGCTGCAAACTAGCGTGCTTTCACTATTTCAATAAACAAGCGATTGAGATAGATGTGTATAAAATTGACCAAAAGATGAAAAAAAGACTCATTGTGAGAAATCTGAAACGTTTATGTTGGCTCTGGTAAAATATACATTTTATATTAAAATAAATTGATGCCGGGGGCAGTCTCAACCATGTATTAGCAGAGAGATCTTTGAGCAACTTTATCTTTTTGAGACAGGGCCAAGAAATAATTAAATTAGACAGTATATTTGAGGCAAAGTCTACTTCATGAGTGTATGACCTGTGCATTTGCACATGGCTCCACTATCCAAAGGGCCTCACCGTTGGTTTAATGCTCTGCTGCCAACATCTCAATATTCTCCATACTTTATGAACAAGGGGCCCTGCATTTATTTTATTTTGGACAGGACCCAGAAATTATATAGCTGGTTCTGGCACCTAGTGCCAGCATGGTGCAACAGAACCCTTTCACACATGGCTATTTCTTACCTTCTTTCCTGCTGGAGTCCCTGTGTTGTGCTGTTATCCTTGAATTTGCCACTGCTGAAACCTGAGGCCCCAGAAACTTCTCTGGGCATTTGTCAGGAGCCTGTTGCTATAGGAGCTGTTACAACCAGGCCTGTGCCTTTGCAACCAGCATGCCACCAACAGCACTGGGCAACCTTCTTTAGTCCCACTATTGAGGTAGGTGGAGGAGTGTTGGGTCCATTCACATCACAGAGAAGGGAGAGAAATACCCAACAGATGTTTGTTGAGTACGAGCTCTGCCAAGGGCTGGACATACCAGGAGAGACACAAGTCCCTGTCCTTTCAGTGGGGTTTTTGGTAATGAGGAAACAGGAGACATGTCCAAGGAAGAACCACTGCATAAGAAAGCTATGGAAGTTCCCTGTACATGGTGCAGAAATAAAAATGGCAAGAGTAGGTTCCAGCTGTGTCGGGTTGCAGCTCAAAAGAGGATTTTCCTATGGAAATTGTTATGCTGCTGACTGAATCTGTAATTTAGTTGCCGTTCAGAATAAATAGGCTTTTGAGAGCTGACCCAAAAACCATACCTATAACATTGATTTTTAGAGGAAATGCCTTTTGAGTTCTAAATAATTGTAAATGGATGATCTGCAAGTCAGCATTTGAGCCATAATCCATTTCTGAATAATGTATGATGAAAAAAAAAGTCTCATGAAATCTTTGACAACAAACAGCCAGAGTCTTTCACTTATCAGTTGAAAGATTATAGCTTAAAAAATATTCAGTATCTAATGCTGTATGTTTTCTTTTTTTTTTTTTTATTTAAAAATTCAACATTATTTTTAAAAACCTTATTAAGCGTTAACCATATAATAGTCATTGAAGATATAAAATTAGTAAAAACAAAAAGTCATTGAATTGTGTATTTAAACAAGTCAGTATTATGGTACATGCTGTATGTTTTCAAATAGAACACTAGTGATTTGGAAACTACACAGCAAAATAAAACATTTACATTTCAGAAAAGCTATCAGAGCCCAACTTCTTATGATGTATGGAATGGTAATTGCCTAAATGACAATCTTTTTCAACTTTTTAAATGGGAGCTAAAGCATAATTGATGTCACTGCTTGCCAGGGTTCCATTACATATCCTGACCACGTCATTGGAACATAAAATATGTCATTCCCTTTGCAAATCCTGGTGACATAAATGAGAACATCTCTGAGCTGTGGACTAACCTCTCCTGTCGTAATCAGAGGGCATTGTTCCTCCAGAAAGTAGGAGTGCAACTGTAACATGATTTTTACAGTATATGATAGAACATTACAAATAATTTCTCTGTAACCTTTACATACTCAGGAACTTAGACTTACCTTAAATTTTGGTTTATAATAACTTGTGTGTCTACTATAAAAATGCTGATTTTTACCCAGGTGAAGTTGATTGATTCTGAGTGTGTCAACTTGTACCTATCTGTTTAGAGTCTTTTCTGTTATTAAAAGTGTTATCTTTTATGTAATTATGTGCAGTGCTGCACTTGAAGTCTGTGGGGCTTATTTATTGAGATTTTGCTAGTCAATACTACATCAACTGTATTGTCTGAATGTTCATGCATGTAGTCATGAGCTGCTTTATTTTATCCATCTAGGTCCTCCTAGCCAGCAGTTTTGTGCCCATTTATGCAGGACTGAAGCCAGTGGAATACAAAGGGCAGGTAAGCTTGTTATAACTGAGGAATTACCTTCCTCCCCATATTAATATGTTTCTTTCGAAACATCCAATTTTATAATTGTTCTGGTGGCTTCAAATCAGTTTATATGTTTTTTTCCTCATAAATAGCTTTGTTTCTCTTTAAGAGGAAAAAAAATACAGGGCCAGTGATAACTTATCATCAAGATCTCGTGAATGGGAATGATTGACTGTGATGCTCTTATTTTCATCATATACATATGTGTGTGTATGTATATATATATATGTTCTGTTGTTGCTGTTGTTATTGGCAGTGAATGATTTTTTTTCCCCACATAGTAAAGTCCTACTCACAGCCCCTTCTAAGCAGAGTTGTACCACCATCAGGGTGAGAAAAGGCTTCAGGGCTCCACACCTTGTCCTCCCCCAGACAATGCAGCATGGGTTCCTTCCAGCCTGCCCTCAGCCCCTCTGCTAGGGGATGACCCACTCCCTTCCAAGGGTCTCTACTTACCCAGACACATTGATCACTGTAAGGCCAAAACCCGTTTTGTTTGAGGAGAGTGCTCCTCTCTTGGAGCTGGCACTTAAGACAGGATGCCAGTTCTTTTAGGGAAATTTAGACATGGGCATGCACCTAAAGTCTGCGCTGAGTGTGACCCAGCTTCCTTCTGTGATCTACACAGAGTTTGTTTTAAGTATTCACCATTCTATCCGAGGCAGCTCCCCCATTGCGTGGACACAGGTTCAATATGAGCATTTTATTCTCAAATATGGTGTCTGTTTCACACATGTCACAGATATATATTTTATAACCAAATGTAGTATTTGGTTTAATGTGTTTATTTAACATATGATGGAAACATACATTTTATAATTAATACAATAGCTATTTTACAGACACCAGAGATATGTATTTTCTAATCAAATAGAGTATCTGTTTAGCACATACCAGAGATATGCATTTTATAATCAAATGCAGTATCTATTTAACACATACCAGAAATATGCATCTTATAATCAAATAGAATAGCTATTTAACACATGCCAGAGATATATATTTTCTAATCAAATAGAGTATCTGTTTAGCACATATACCAGAGATATGTATTTTATAATCAGAGTTATCTAACACGTACTAGAGATATATATCTTTTAATCAAATATTATACCTATTTAACACATTCCAGAGATATATATTTTATAATTAGAGTAGATATCTAACACATACCAGAGATATGTATTTTATAATCAAATAGGGTATCTGTTTAGCACATACCAGAGATATGTATTTTATAATCAGAGTATCTGTCTAACATGTACCAGAGATATGTATTTTTTAATCAAATATAGTACCTATTTAACACATGCCAGAGATATATGTTTTATAATCAAATAGTGTAGATATTTAATACATATCAGAGATACATATTTTATAATGAAAGTATTTAGCATATATCTAATAAAGTATTTAGCATATATCAGATCAGGCATACATTCAGGATGAATAAATTACATTTGTTTTATATATATGTAATATATATTTATTTATTAATAAAAGAGTACATACAAAGTGCTTTAACCATCATTCATTCATTCATTCACTCACTTTGAGGGCCCAGCACCAGGCCTGTGCTCAAGGAATTGATGGTCTCTCAACAAAAGAACTGAGTTTTACAAACCCTTTAGCTAATAGGATCGAGGCAGTGTCTCTGTTCTGATCTCATTGGTCCTCATCAGTGTCTTTCCTTGAGCTTTGCTGAACTTTGGAATTTTTCTTTTCTCTCGTGCAAATCATAATAGGCTTCAGTTAATATGGAGAATGTATGTTTTGATAGAGCAGAAGGTAATGGGTTGAGAGTGAGTGGTAAAATTCCACATATTCGGATGCTGTCATTTGAAATACCTAATGAAATGTCGAATTGACAAGTAAAATTACTTTGCCACTTAGTAATTAGAATATTTTTCCTCTATGTCCCTATTATGCCAGTCTCTCACTTACAAATTAAGTGTTTCTATCTTAGAAGGAGAGGCAGGTGGTAGAGGCTCCAGGTTCTCTTCCAATATACACTTTCTTCTTCTTCCTTAGTAACAGAATCCCAATTTATATCTGGACCTATGGCTGTGCAGCTAGGTTATATATCCCAGCTTCCCTTGCAGTTAGGTGTGGCCGTTTGTTTTATTGTTGGGCAATGACATGTGAGCCGAATAACTGTGGGACTTACAGTACAAGGAAAGTTCTATACCTTTCCATTTTTCCTGTTGCCCAGAACTTAGATATGATTACTGGAGCTCCAGCAGCTATTGTTCATCATGAGGTCAAGGATCACGCCCTGAAGATGGCCAAACAGTGAATTGGAAATACCCAGGTCCTAAATGATTTGAGGAGTCTGCCTTACCATCCTGCCCTCGATATTCCTGTTACCAGAAAAAAAGAAGTAAAACTTTTTTTTTTTTTTTTTTGAGATGGAGTCTTGCTCTGTCACTCATGCTGGAGTGCAGTGGTGCAATCTCAGCTCACTGCAAGTTCCACCTCCCAGATTCACGCCATTCTCCTTACTTAGCCTCCTGAGTAGCTGGGACTACAGGCGCCTGCCACCATGCCCGGCTAATTTTTTGTATTTTTAGTAGAGATGGGGTTTCACCGTGTTAGCCAGGATGGTCTCTATCTCCTGACCTCATGATCCGCCCGCCTTGGCTTCCGAAAGTGCTGGGATTACAGGCGTGAGCCACCGTGCCCAGCCTAAAACTTTTGTTATTATTGTATACACCAGAATCCAGTGCTATCTGCTGTAGGGATTCTTACTTCCAATTTTACATGTGAGGAAATTGAGATGTAAAGACGTCAGTCTATTTCACTGAAGTCTCTGAGCTTAGAAGGGGGCAACTTCCCCAAGATAGTCCTTAATGTTTCTCTCTTTGCTGTGCCTCTTACTCTGCTTTGCCCTTTAGTTCTTTTCAAACAATGCATTCCTTGTTTTCTTCCTGTCCAGCCCCAGTGCCATGTCGTGGGTGTGTGACAGGAAGACTAGCAATGTTTAAAAGGGCATGAGTGAGGAATCAGAGTTTCTAGTGAACTTTCCATGATTTGATTGAGTACTTTGGACATGAACATAGAGTGACAGCCACAATTAAACAGCAGGGAACGCACAGGCCCAGAACTGTGAGGAAGATGGAAAGCGACCCACCCAAGCTCCTTGACCCTGGGCAATGTCCCAGGACAGTGTCTTGCTGATCATGTGGTTTCTGTGCATAGGAGGCACATTATAATTACTTGTAGAGTTGAACCTTATGTCTCCTGAAAGCATTCAGTTTTCCTCTGTTGTTTAATGGAGTCTGCAATAAGGGGGCCTCACGCACATGATTGATAAGAGAGCCACAGCGGCCTCGCATTGTTTATAACACCAGAAAGCGACAATTTAGAAGTACCATTCTCTGCTTAACACTAACTCTCCTTAAGCCTGATCACCTCCCACATTCTAATAGGGTTTCCATGCCGAGTTGTTTTCTAGAATCTTTCCTTTCCATTTTCAGGGAAGTGTGAAGGTTGCTTTAAATGCAGTGTTTTAATGTTAGTATAAGCTTTTTATGTGATTTAAATTACTTAAACATTTCAGTCATGCTGAATGCACCTCTCGTTTTCTAGATTTTCATGTTTTCATAGAGCTCAGGTTTTGATGTATTTGTTGTCTTTGGTTGTTTTTCTGAAGTGACGAAAGTGGAGGTGGCAGAAGGGGAAAAAGAGACTTAGTGTTACTTATGTTTGTGGCATTGAGTCAGGAAAGGCAGACAAAGTGGGACTCGGGAAACAGGGGCAGAGTCTATTCTCTCCACTTGTGACTTTTGTTAAATACACAGACCTCCTCATTTCTACATTGCAGGTATTGCTGGATTTTATTAAGATATATTTGTGGATCCAATATGTGCATTAAAATGTTTTTATTAATCGCTTAGAAGAATCATACCTTAATAATACATAAGATTAATTTCAACTAGAGCAAACACCAGTATGAGTCCTTTCAAAACCCTCTACCAGTGGTTTAAAGTGGAATGATGTCTTTGAAAATTACTTTTTCTTTTTAACTTGGGAAACATGGCAAAACCCTGTCCCTACGAAAAAATACAAAAATTAGCCAGGCATAGTGGCATGTGCCTATAGTCCCAGCTGCTTTGGAAGCTGAGGTGGGAGGATCACCTGAGCCTGAGGAGGTTGAGGGTGCAGTGAGCTATGATCACACCACCATACTCCAGCCTGGGCAACAGAGCAAAACCCTGTTTCAAAAAAAAAAAGAAAGAAAGAAAAAGAAAAAACTGCTTTTTAAAAAATATTATTTTAAAAAGTTCTGTAGTTTTCTCTGGCTTCATCTTATGACTATTTTAGTACCTTACTTATAGTACATACTCATTAATAGATGTGTCAGTGAATGAATGGAAATAAATTGAAGTTTAGTCCTATATTTTTGACTAATGATTTTTCTTTACTACATATGAACTCTTTCCAATGGTAGAATAAATCCACAGGAATGTTCACACATTTAGGCCATGTTTTCACAGATTCTTGTCAATTTGGAATAAGAATGAAAATTTTCAAGAGGAATTCTTAACTGATTTGTTTTAAAAGAGAATTAGCATTGGCAGGTGACTAAAATATCAGAATAAAATCATCTCCAGAACTGGCAGATTCAGATCAGAAGAAAAGCTGTAGGATTGACTGGGCACGGTGGCTCCCACCTGTAATCCTAGCACTTTGGGAGGCTAAGGCGGGCGGATCACCTGAGATCAGGAGTTCGAGACCAGCCTGGCTAACATGGTGAAACCCTGTTTCTACTAAAAATACAAAAAATTAGCTGGGCGTGGTGGCACACGCCTGTAATCCCAGCTACTCGGGAGGCTGAAGCAGGAGAATTTCTTGAATACAGGAGGCAGAGGTTGCAGTGAGCAGAGATCACGCCATTGCACTCCAGCTTGGGCAACAAGAGTGAAACTCTGTCTGGAAAAAAAAAAAAAAGAAAAGAAAAGAAAGGCTGTAGGATTTTGCGTTGTTTCCTTCCATCTGAGTTGGAATTCAAGTAATATTTTGACTCTGTAGTATTACACGATCACTTCTTGGCCTTTTGGCTAAGATTAAGTGTATACTATTACAGGAACATGAAAATGCACCATTGTATTATCCTAGTCCATGCGAATTTGGCCTTATGGGTCATTTATTCTTTCATTCTTGACACTTCTGTCGGAAACAGAATTGTGGAATACTCCATGTAACTGTGCTTTTATATGAGGTTGATACTGTGGTCCTTAGGCTCCTGTTTCCTCATGGCTTAGACTTTTAACATAGAAATGCAGCTCTGTCACTGTCATAACAAACAGTGGTAGCTGGCCTTGTCACCAGCTAGATTTGGCTGGATGGAAACCTGGATATCAATTTCTAGTTATTCTGAAATAGACGCTATTATTCTTCAGTGACTTTTTAGATTTTTTTGGTTTGTCTGTTTAATTTTTGAAACAACATGTTAGTCCTCTAGGGAAAATTTTCTATATGGTGTTTATAGATGGTCAACTGTTAAATAACCCTTTAGAGCCTTCTCAAAAGTAGGTATCTGGAGTCATCATTTTTAGTCATCCTTCACACATGCAAAAACCAAGAAAGCAATGCACCAAGAATCAATACTTAGTAGAGGTTAGTATGGCAGGTTTCTCAACCTCTCTTTTAGAATTGTATTTTTACTTGTCTTTCTTTGATTAAAAAATCTCATCTGTCTTCTTCTCACCATATTTGGGAGATTCTCACCTGTGTCCAAGGAGGTGGGTATCTCTTTGTCTCTTTCCCTCTCCCTTTTATTTTAGGAATTGCTAATCAAGAGCATTGTTGGGCATTGCTATCTGTAGGCTGTCTCATGAAAGCAATGCAGACATGTTTGCAAATATGAAATTATTGTTCAAAGCACATGTTCTTCTCTCTCACCCCTCAGAAATCAATTCTAATTTGCCCTGCCCCATAGAGCATCCCTGAATTTTACAGTGTGTGAGAAAAAAAACCTGAAGTGAAAAGACAACTCTATCCCTTCTTGCCTGTATATTTGGTAGCAATAGATGTTTCATTCTCTGTAAAGTATCAGACAGTAAATACCCTCAGCATTGTCTCTGTCAACACACCTACTCAACTGTGCTGTTGTAGAGGGAAGCAGTCGCAGGCAATATCTCAACAAAAGGTCTTGGTCATGTGCCAATAAAATTTTATTTACTGAAGCAGATGATGGGCCGTACTTTGCCACCCCGTGAACTATAGCAAGGAAACCTGCAAGCCTCAGTTTCTTCTTCTTTAACATGAGGTAACTGAATATACGAGCATGACCTTTCTGCCTTATAGGGTTCTTGTAAAGAGCATATTAAATTATACATGTGAAATCACTTTTGCACTATTAGGCCCTGTGCCATGGTATTTGTAGTAATTATAGATAGCAACATCTTATTCATTCTTCCAGAAAAGTATTTTTTATTCACTTGGTTTTTTGAATGAAATATACCTTAAGAAAATGGAGCCCTTCATTGAAGTTCTATCACAAACATATCCCCAGCATCTACCACATGTCCAGACACACACTGGATGCTCAGGGGTCACTTACTGAATGAATAAACTGGCCCTTTCAGTGGATATTAACTCATCAAGTCCTTTTTTTAAGTTTTCCACCTACATTACATAATAGCGGTTACTTGAATTCATAAGGCATGTTCTCAATAGGTACCCATAACACACCAATGTATAAAGCAAAGTTTAACAAGTACTGCCAGATGAATATTCTAGCCTGTTTAGGTGTAACAGGTAGCCTTATCTCTTTAGAAGTGATTCCACTAATTGTAGTTTTCAATGCTGTAACTTTCAGAGAACAATCACAGTAGATGTCTGCCCCACAATTGGGCATGAGTTTTTTGTTTTGTTTCTGTTTTTCTATTGAGCAGTTGCTTATTTCTATGTCTTAGGACTCAGGCATTGACTTGAATGTGGAACACACTTAGAATATGGCCAAAGATTAGAGAAAAGAATAGTAGGTCTAGCAGTGGGACCGAGAGGTGGTCACTGTACAGCCTGTAACGAGTATGATTTTGAAACTATTTTGCCCTGGAATTTTTATGTACTTGCTCTCCCTTTTCCTTTGAGGATGATGGTGCTATGTGATGAAAACTGACACACGTACAGGAAAACTTTAGACCAGCAGCTATTTTTCTTAAGGACAATTTTGGAGTCACAGAAGCTCATAGAAGTAGCTATCAGCATGTAGAATGCTGCCCGTGAAGCAAGAAGATGGGAATGACTCACAGCCATATGTTGTGAACAGCCAGAGAATTCATGGACAGAAGTGTTTACTATGCAAGATTTTAAACTATCAGTAGAGCACAAGATATAAAATGTTTCTACTTTTAATTTGGAGGTTGAAGAATATTTGTTGTTGTGACAGTTGTTTCCAGAAACTTTGCTGGAATCTGCATGCCTGAATGAATGTGTGATTGTCCTGAGTGATACAGCTCATGAGAGCATAAATCAGGAGTAAGAAGTACCACATTTAGCATATCTGAGTAGTGGGGCTATAGCATCAAGGGTTATAGAAGGAGCTGATATCATTGCAAGTTTAATCAAGTAGTTTGATAAGCTGCTGTACATTTTCCCTTGTCATTTATCTAATCAGAATAAGCTAACAAGAGTGAACAAAATTTGGAAAAAGGATTTTCAATTCCCTGAAACAGCAGTCATTAACCCCACAGTAAATTAGAACACTTTCCAATTTAATGAGCCAGATTGCCCTTCTTTTCATTAAGTTGAATAAATCAGAAGAGCTGTTACTTAAAGTTTCATATCTTTAATTTTTCTTGATGAAACCTATATGAATTTTTACATCATTGATGACAGCTTCTGTTGACAATATGAAATAATTTTGGAAGCTGTCTTTCTTTTCCCTTCTGGGTATTATCCTATTCCAGAATTTGATATTTACACCTAAAGCAATCAGGGAAAAAAGCAAGTTCTGGGACAGAATCAGATATTTTCGAGCCTTTTTTTGCAAACCTCCCTTTTAGATAATACAGTTATATAACCAGCTATATTTTATGTGTACATATACATACATATATAAACACACATACACAAACACATATATACATGCATATACACGTACACATACGAATAAGTATGTGTAATACACATATCATAATCTTCATATTCTTTTAAACATAATGACAATATGCAAATTATACAGGTCAGTTTTATTTTAATCCAATCTACTTATACTCTCTCCTCCACCAAAATGCAATTCTCTCAAAAGGAATTTTCAACCCATTTTTATCTTTTATTTATTTACTTTTATTTCCTTTGGAGGAGTTCGTGGCTTGCTAGAGCCTTTGTAAATAATGTAATACCACTCATTTTGTCACCAGCTTTAGAAATAAACACAATTGACCGGGTACAGTGACTCATGCCTGTAATCCCAGCACTTCGGGAGGCCAAGGTGGGCAGATCACGATGTCAGGAGATTGAGACCACCCTGGCTAACACGGTGAAACCCCATCTCTACTAAAAATACAAAAAATTAGCCAGGCGTGGTGGCGGGCACCTGTAGTCCCAGCTACTCGGGAGGCTGAGGCAGGAGAATGGCGTGAACCCGGGAGGCGGAGCTTGCAGTGAGCCAAGATGGCGCCACTGCAGTTCAGCCTGGGCCACAGAGCGAGACTCTGTCTCAAAAAAAAAAAAAAAAAAAAAAAAGATGAAATAAATAAATAAACACAATTAAGAAGGACATGAAAAAGACACATTGGAAGAAATGAATGCATGGTTTTAAGTGAGTTGAGAACATTTTATTTTGGCCTGTTTTCTCCCTCCTCTTGCCATCTTTATGTTGAATAACAAAGATTTGTTTTATCTGCATTTCATTTTACACATTCAAGCACAACTCAATTTACAAACTTCACTGAAGATTCCTGCATACAGGACTTTCAAGTGTTACCAGACTTTTTGTTTTTTTTGTATATTATCTGAAGGCTATTTTTAATAACAGATAAACTTAGACAATTTGGACGTTATTTCCATGTGTGTTGTGTTTATTGATTGCTATGGCTGATCATGTGAATACATCAGATCATGGCTGCATTGAGACTGTTTGGCCTTGGAATAGACAGCAGAAGGAATATTGTCTGTGTGATTCTTCTGTCACCATTCCTCATCGTGCACTTCTGTAGAGCTAGGGACTGAGGCTGCACACACCTTGAGCACCTCGTTGTCCGTCCTCATTGCCCCAAGACTGTTTCATTTTCTTCCTTGGGAGGCTTCTGTCCTCTGCCTTCTCCATCACTCACTCCCCTTTGAGGTGGGCTTGAGAGCACTGAGTGCCTACTGAGGAATGTATGCTTTGATGCAGCACTCCCACTCCTTATGGCTTCAGGACATGCCCCTTGCTTCAAGAGCACAAGAACCACTTTGGAATTAGAAGCATTTCTAGTTGCTGTATTTACTTTTTAAGTTTGCCACAGAAAATGCCAGTTTCCAATTCTTATAATAAAAATGGAACCTCCTCTGGTGGTGGATGTTTTGTTCAGCATCCACGGTAAATTTGACTTTTTAGTTTGATTGAATAATGAGCCCCAATCTAATTACACATGACTTCTTAGGCATGCACTCTAATCAGTAAGAATTCAAGTCTTACAGACAATAATCTAGTTAAATTCTGTCCAGAGTTGTTCTTATATTGGTAAGTGATATGTGTACCAAGATTTGTTTTACCCCCAAAACAGATCCCCAATGGGATTAGTCCTCAAAAATAGCAATTTAAAAGCATATCGAAAGCACACATATTATTAGAATCTGCTTTTCTTTGTGCGGGATGTGTTGTTGACATGTGCTGACGTGAGATGTTTCTTTCCACAGAAGTGGGTGGACGGAGGCCTCACCAACGCTCTTCCCATCCTGCCCGTCGGCCGGACTGTGACCATCTCCCCCTTCAGTGGACGACTGGACATCTCCCCGCAGGACAAAGGGCAGCTGGATCTGTATGTTAATATCGCCAAGCAGGATATCATGGTGAGTAATTATGTTCAGTGATATATGAAGAGTCCTGATCTACTAAAAATTTCCACAGATTTCAACGTGTTTCCCAAGCACTGGAAGCTCATTGATAATTGTAGGTAGGGGTTGCATCTTCTCTTTAGTGTATTGTTTAATACTTTACAACATATATCAGGCATAGGAACTTGGGTTCTTATGGACTGTCAGCATTAAGTCTTTTTGCTGCTTTTATTTTTATTTATTTTTATTTTATTTTTAGCACCCCTCCTACCTTAGCCTGCCATGTAGCTGGGACTATAGATGTGCACCATCTCGCGGGGCTAATTTTTTTTTTTATCTTTTGTAGAGACAGGGTTTCACTAGGTTGCCCAGGCTGGTCTCAAACTCCCTGACTCAAGTGATTCTTCCATCTTGGCCTCCCAAAGGATTACAGGCATGCACCATGCCCGCCCGTTTTTGCTGCTTATTAACTGTCACTTCTTTTTCACATCAATAAACTTGGTAGGATATCAGAGCAATTTTTTTCTTCTTTGAGACAGGATGTTGCTCTGTCCCCTAGGCTGGAGTACAGTGGCAAGATCATGTCTCACTGCAGCCTCGACCACCCAGGCCCAGGTAATCTTGCCGCCTCAGCCTCCCAAGTACTTGGGACTGCAGGCACGTGCCACCACACCCGACTACCTTTTAAAAAAATTATTTGCAGAGACAAAGTCTCACTGTGTTGCCTAGGCTGGTCCCAAACTCCTGGGCTCAAGTGATCCGCCTGCCTTGGCCTCTCAAAGTGCTGGGATTACAGGCCTCAGCCACCACGCCTGGCCCAGAGCAATTTTAAATAAAACCATTTATTTGCTTAGAAAGATGGAAGTAATGAAATATATAAAAATAGTCGAGAAAAACTTAGGGACCCAAATGAATAATTGACATAAAAATACTGATTGCCTTAATCTAGTCTAATAGTTTTCCACGTGGGATGATGTCGTACCCAGACATTTTTGGTTATCATGTCCCAGTTGTGCCCCTGGCATCTGGTGGGTAGAGGCCAGGAATGGTGTTAAACGTCCTACAGTGCACATGACCATCACACAATTAAGACATCGCGGCCCCAAATGTCAGCAGTACCAAGGCTGAGAAACCCTCCTTTACTGTATCAGTGGAGGTAACTTCTGAAATTTGAATTTTTCCTACTGATTTTTTTGTTACTGCTAATTGTATCTGTGATAAGAAAACCTAGATTATAAAAATAGTGTATATTTTCCTGTACTGCAATATCCTACAGCTTAAATTTCAGTCTTTTTATTCTAGTTGTCCCTGGCAAACCTGGTGAGATTCAACCAAGCCCTTTTTCCCCCAAGCAAGAGGAAAATGGAATCTCTGTATCAATGTGGTTTTGATGACACTATTAAGTTTTTACTTAAAGAAAATTGGTTTGAATAAAATGCTTAAAAGCTTATAATGCAAAACATGCTTCAGATAGTTTTTGATGGAAGTTTCTAATCAAATCCTTTTTAGAAAATCTATCAAGACTCTCAATTGTATTATTACTCCTTGTAATATTTGTGTTTATTTTTAATATTTGAATTATTACCTAGTGCAAGGATGTAAGAGGCACTTTATTAGAATTTGACAATGTCATTAAGAAGGATACACTTAGGTGATAAGGAATCATTTTTGGTGAATTGTCATGTCCTTTAAAAAATGGAGGAGGATAGGCTCTTTGGGTAAATTGAGGAACATGGAAAATGGAGGGCCACCACTTAGGTGCCATGGAGAATGTGTGGCATGATCTTGACATGAAGCATGGGTGTTTCCATGACTTAGCTGTATCCCTGTAGCTCTGGAACTGAAGGAACTAGGCTCTCAGGCTGACCCAGGCCACAGGGTAGGAGAGGAAGGATTTGAGAAATAGGTGACTCATGGTTAAAGACCTTTGATCAGGACTGGAGGAACAAAGGTTTGTGTATTAGTCCATTTTCACACTGCTGAGAAAGACATACCTGAGACTGGGCAATTTACAAAAGAAAGAGGTTTAATGGACTCACAGTTCCACATAACTGGGGAGGCCTCACAATCCTGGTGAAAGGTGAAAGGCATGTCTCACATGACAGCAGACAAGAGAAGAAAACTTGTGCAGGGAAACTCCCCTTTATAAAACCACCAGATCTCTTGAAACTTATTCACTATCATGAAAATAACATGGGAAAGACCTGCCTCCATGATTTAATTACCTCCCACTGGGTCCCCCCCACAACATGTGGGAATTGTGGGAGCTACACTTCAACATGAGATTTGGGTGGGGACACAGCCAAACCATAGCAGTTTGCTTTCCACAGGTGTGTGCAGTTGCTCCCAGTGCAGTTAAGGGCAGATATCCAGAAACCTAGGAGATTTTGAAGAGGCTTATCCCCTCTCATCTTCCTCCCCTAAACCACCTCCCCCCCCCCCCCCCAGTTTAGGAGATTATCAGGCTGGTTGTCATTCATTCTCTCTCTGTCTCTCCAAGGCCATACCTCTCTGAGTATTTAGCTATTGTTCTATATATTGGATATATCTATTGTGGGAACTTAAATAGATAAAATACTACTAAACACAAAGAACCAGGTAGCCTAGTAAATAAGAATTAAATCCAGAATAATCATTCACTTCTCATTTTTAAATCATATACTGATCCCAGGTCTTTTACTTTCTGAGTAGTTCTCCATCACTTTGAGGACTTGTGTATGGGCTTGTACTAATTTACTCACACTGTCTTAAATCCTAAATCTGTTTTTATGAGATTTTGCCAAGTATGAACCCTTGATTACTACGAGGCAGTTAGAGACAAACCAATTTAATTCCATGTCTTCAATTGTCATGCATTTTTCCTTTTACCCTTTGAAACTATTTTTGAGTCAATTTTATGGTTCTCAGAAGGCAAAATACACAATTTTTTAGCACATAAACACCAAAGATGGCCTCTTTTTGAGGAGTTCTGCACAGACCCACTCTAGAATAATGATGGTCCCTGTAGTATGTAGTTTCTCCTACTCTAGCTAACATGAGGTTTAATCTTAATGTGTTGTTTCCATAAGTGACATGAAGTGGATAGATTCTCAATTGTTATGTCCACTTATTCACTAGGTAAATTTTCAGTTTTAATACTTTTATCCTTACCCCTTCCTTTGATCATTTTGTGTGAATATTCTGTTTGTATGATACACTGTATTTCAATAAATTCCTTATTGATGTACCCTTAACTTGAAGAAATTTAAGCTGCAAAACCAAATCTCATTGTATAAGACTTTTTTGAAGTATCTGGTATTGACTATATATGTATTTGACCCTGTGGGTGGATGGTACTTTTCTTTTTAACTTTTATTTTAAGTTCAGGGGTATGTGTGCAGGTTTGTTATAGGTAAACTTCTGTCATGGTGATTTGTTTTAAAGATTAATTTATCACCCAGGTGATGGTACTTTAAAAATATTGTAAGATCATTGACATATCAGTCTGCAGCAACTTTCCTGCATGAGAGAAATACAGCGGTGTAATGAAACGCACACTTGGTACACACTAGGCACTCTCTGGGGCTGGTGCACCAATTCTCCTGTGAGCATGCTCCCAAGCACACTCTGCTTATCTTTGCTGGAGTGTGTGCTCATGCAGCCATACTCATGGAAAACAGGCATTCACAACAGGATCTGCCTTACTTGTGGGATCAAAATTTTGAGGCATTGTAGAACTGGCATGTAGAAAATCTGAAAGGACTTTCTGACCCAGATACTGATATGTTTGCAGGATAATTGCTGTGATTGGCGGCTTGATACATTCCCAATTCTCTGTGGGGGCAATTTCTTTATATCTTGGAATCTGTCATTAAAAATGTCATTAGTCTTCCTTTTCTTCTTTTCAATAACACGCTTTACTTTGTAACTATGGTAACCAACTCCTTCCATTGACAATTAGAGAAAATAGATTTGGTTTTGAAGTTAAACAGTGCTCTAAAGGAACAAGCCATATATTAAAAAAGGAAAGAAAAAAACCTGTTAATTTTGGGTTCTCAGTATCAGGTGCGGGGTGTGTATACCAGAAGCTTGCAAAGATACAGTCACACCACTCTGGGCATTGAATTTTGATTCTAAACAAGCATGAGCACTCAAAACACGCAGATATTAGTGATTATGCTTTTAATTTTTTTGAGGATTAAAAAAGAGAAATACAATTACATAAAAACATGTTTATAGATATTAGTTGTAAAAAGTTTTTGGATCCAGTCTATTACTTTTACAATTGAGGAGCCTAACTATGGAAGATCAGTGTTTTGGGATTTTTCTTGCCTAAATTTTGTCTACATGATAGCAAAATAAAATCAGAAGTTGAAGTAATTATCTAAATAACTCAAAGTAGGAAGGAAGGCAATTATTGCAGTTCATGAAAAGTGTACAGATTTTTAGACAGTTATCATGATTCTGATTTGCAAATTGACAGTTTCCTTGGGCAGAATTCACCATTTATTTGCTTAGTTCTGCACTTCAATTTTTCTCTAACTGCACAACTAGAAGCTCTGCTTACTTAATGATAACACACGTTTATTTTTCCTTGCACATATCCACTAACTCAGTATAATTTCCCCATTTTGACTGACTTAGAGGGGAAAAATATGATTTAATTTTATTCATACTTTAGAAAGCATGTGTGAGTACATAGTCATGTACAAGTCATAATATCACATCCAACTTAATCTTGAAATAAGATAATTTGTGAAAAACATGAATATGAACATACTTGCACATATATATGTATGTACATATGCAATACCTAAAACATGTCACAGCAGCTGCGTTTTAACTGTGCCGAGATGAAACAGCATTTATGTAATGCTCTATTTCACTGAGTTTATAAATGCTCTTTAACATTTATATAGTCAGATCCACTTTTGTGGGCAGACCTAGTAAAGTGCATATGGGTACTCTACTCTTTTGGAAAGCCCCACAGCTCCAGCCAGTCCAAGAATATCAGCCCTCCCTTGATGGGTTCAATGGCTTTGCAACATGACCTTCCAGCTATGGCCAAGCTCATGACCCTACAGGTGGGTCCCTGATTCATAAACTGTCCCTTGCAAGATTGAACTTGGGCCATGCAAAGAGTCTACCGGACACTTTTGTGGATCCCTCCCTTCACGGAGTTCACCTGAGCAACCAAGAAAACAAACATGTGAGATAATTCAGACCACACAAGCAATGTGAAAGGGCCAGGAAGCTTGAGGAAGGTTTATGGTGGCTGCTTCTCCTTTTGTCCGACAGTGAGATGTGCCGGTGTCTGTTGCTAGCCAAGACAGGGACTTCACTATTACCCCTCACCCACCACTCACCTGGACACCCATCACTCACAAGAGGACCCCCTGGAGGAAAGGCTCAGGATGACACGCGTTCAAATCCTGAAGTTACTCCAGGAAGAAGGTAAAATGGTCCAAGGAGTGATCACTGGGCTTATCGACACTGCGGACACATCAACCACAAAACTTGGTTCCTGGCAAGGTCATGGAACTAGGCAATTTAGCTCTACTGATCAACCTCAGTCAGAACTATTTCTTGACAATTTCAAATCCAAGGGGGTTACTAGTGCCAGTCACTCCCAGTGAGGGAAAAGATCTGTTCTACTTTGCCATTTCTGGTTGCTCCTTCTACTGGCTGAACAGAATCCTGGTAATGGATGATCTTATTGTACTTGTCAAGGGAAGATGGATTTGCTGCCATGTGATGGGGATAGGGAAGAATGTGCATGAAATTGGGGTAACCCCTGCAGTTATCCAGCCTACAACCAGCACTAGTGCAATAGTTAGTGGGAAACCATTGCAACCTTATATGGCAGAAGCAAGGGCACATATCCCTGAGGACCTAAGGTTTGGGTCATGCCACTGGAAAATGGACTCTGATCACCTGACCTGTGCCTGAAAAGGAAGCCACTATGGAACAGAGAATGATTGAGGAAAGTCAATGTCACCTTAGAAACAGTGGCAACCACAGTGACCTAGGATGGCCAACTTGATGTCAAATAGCTGAATTTTAAAAGCCCGTTCTCCTACCAGCTGCCAATAATAGGAACTGTTGATATCATATCCTTCCAGTACCTGCTCTGTGTGACTTAACACAGCCAGGGTCTATTACTTGCTGCTAAAGGACCCCACTTAGAGTCGATGTACACTTGACCCTTGAACAAAACGAGTTTGAACTATGAGGGTCCTTGTGGATTTTTTCAGTAAAAATTACACCAAGTGTGCCTGCCTCCCCTTCCACTTCCTCTACGTCTTCTGCCTCTGCCACCCCTGAGACAAGACCAACCCCTCCTCTTCCTCCACCTCCTCAGCCCAGTCAGTGTGAAGATGAGGACAAAAACCCTTATGATGATCTACTTTCACTAAGTAAACAGTGAATATATTTTATCTTCCTTGTGATTTTCTTAATATTTTCTTTTCTCTAGCTTACTTGATTGTGAGAATACAGTGTATAATTCATATAACATACAAGGCATGTCTTAATTGACTGTTTATGTTATTAGTAAAGCTTCCAGTCAATAGTAGGCTCTTAGTAGTTACATTTTGGGAGAGTCAAAAGTTATATGTGAATTTTTGACCACAGGAGTGGTGGACGGGGAAGTCAGCACCCCAACCCCCATATTGTTCAAAGATGAACTGTACATAAATAACTGCCCAACAACTGGTGAAAAAGCAGATGAGGACTTAACAATTATTTCTTTATTACTTTCTTATGTTAAAAAATCCCTGTGTAGGACAGTACAGTTGTGCTTGTTTTAGGGTACCTAGGTCTTTCCTCCTAAAGTAAGCATTAAAAGGAAACATAAAGGGGCTTTGATTAGGTTGTCATTTACAGATACGCAGCTTTGACATGTGTCTTTAAAACAGGAGAGGTTGTCATCTGTCTCCCAACTAGGAACCTGGTGCTTAACTAGAACTTACGTGTGGGGTAAAAGAGTAGGAGTGTTCGCCTTCAAATACATCTTTAACGCTCAGAAACTGAGAGGAGGAGCTGAAGGAGATCAAATGGCTTATCACATTATCATTCCTTACATTTCACCATGAAGTTGTTTTTAGCTGACAGTCTTTGTAAAATCCTCCTCACACACTAAGAACTGAATACATTTTGGTTGCATGTTATAGCCACCTATGTATTCTAATGTTTGGTACAACATTTTCTTCAATGACTTCCAATCTTTCTTGAATATGACCTGTTTTATTTTTAGTAGAGGCGGGGTTTCACCATGTTGGCCGGGCTGGTCTCAAACTCCTAACCTCAAGTGATCTGCCCACCTTGGCCTCCCAAAGTGCTGGGATTACAGGCGTGAGCCACCGCGCCTGGCCTGACCTGTTTTATAAGGTAATCCAATAAATATATGCACATATTTTACACATATATTTCCATATGCATATAGGCATACATATGCAAATATAAATATGTAAATACATACTCATAAATAAAAATAATTTTTATGAAACACTTTTATTATGTGTAATGTTTTTTGAGGTTTTCCATTTTTATTTGTAAAAATTGTCATGCTACACTTAAATAATTTCACAATCACTAATGGATAACAGTCTGCAGTTTGAAAACATTCTAATGCAAACTTAGAACAACACAGACACTGAAATTCTCAACTTGTGTTTAAAAGATTTTACAAAAAATATGACATCCAAAAATAATTAGTACTTTATTTTAAATAATTTTCTTTTCTTTCTCCTAAGTCTTAGATATGTTTTATTTAAATTTATGGCTACAGAATATCTCATAGAAATTATTTCTACTCAAAAGCATGATTATTTTCTATGAGTGCTATGAATAAAAATTCCTTAATTTATGTATTTCATCTATATAAAGCTACTTAAATGGTGATAGTCATTCCATGATGAAATTCTTTAATCAATTAGTTATATAAACCAAAAAGTATTCTTATTTTTTAGCCACATTGTGGACAATAAGATAAAGTAAATATACCTGTAAGTGTGCAAATACTTTATATCTAACATAGGTCATTGTCACCTTGCAACAATAAACATAAAATCAGTTGGCTAGATTGTCCTTGAACAATTTAGTACACCAGGCTACTAGCATGAAAAAGTGCAATTGATTTCATTTTCATTTGTTGTTATTTTATATAACAACAGTATACACTATATTATATTTTTGTGTTTTACAATACCTTCACTATCTCTGTCAGTGAAATATAATTAACTTACTGTTAAAAAAAGAATGCATATGGAGTTAGAATATGCAATCAACATTGTAAAATACTTTGCATAAAGATCTTTCTTCAATCCATGTTCCATATTGATCTATCACATTTGCTTAGTGGCTACAATTTACTGGTTAGCCTCCTTGTCATCTTAAATGGTGTAATTAAATTATTGACTATAACTGGGAAGATTGAGAGGGTACCAATGTAGTTTTAATGTACATTTCAAAATATCAGTGATTTGCAAAGTATTTCTATGTATTAGAAGGGTCAGAAAGAAGGTATTTAATCATTGCTTTCTGGTCTATTCCATACATATTTATTGAGAATTTACTATGTGCCAGGATTTGTGCTACATACTTGATATGTAGATGTGAACAAATAAAGCAGGTTCCTGACTTAAGGGAATATTTGTTGTACTGGGCGAGAAAGCAGTAACAAGTAAATGAGTCAATAAACAAGGTTAAAAATGGGGATTTTATTAAATTACAAAATTAAATAGAATAAAATAGTCTATGGTGCTATAGACTAATGGGGAAGATGGCCTCACAAAAAGCATAGCAGGATCAGTGCCATCCTCACTCCCAATGGTATCCTTGCGTTAATTCAAAAAATGACTTTATTTCCTCAAGAGGTTTATTGCCATTTGCTGGGAAGTTATTGTATTTTTACTATTGTAATGCACATCTTCAATGACTTTGATATGGATTATACCTGCTCAATCATAATCAGCTGCCTTTTTTCTTGTTTTTTTTTAAGTTTTAGAAATAGGATCTTGCTCTATCACTGAGGCTGGAGTGCAGTGACACTATGCAGTGAATGCATAGCTCACTGTAACCTTGAACTCCTGAGCTCAAATGATTATCCTGCCTCAGCCTTCTGAGTAGCTGGGATTATAGGTGCATGCCACTACACGCAACTAATAAAAAAAAAAAAAAGAAAGAAAGAATTTTTTTTTTTTAGTAGAGATGGGGTGTTGCTGTGTTTTCCAGGTTGGCCTTGAACTCCTGGAGGGATTCAAGGGATCCTCCCACCTTGGCCTCCCAAAGTACTGGGATTACAGGATTGTGCCATGATGGCCCAGCTGCTGTTTTGAAGACATTGTTGCAGATATTAGCTCACAGTAGTTTTGTTTTGTCTGATGGTGCTAGTGCTATTGGGACTGATCTTTAGAAACCTTTCCTTTTGGATTAGTTTAATATGCTTTTGGCACAAATAATGTAAAATCATAGATAATAATAAAAATAATAGTAAATTTTAAAAGTCTTTTTTGATGTTGTGAGGACTGTTTGTAATGCTCCAGGTGTTATATCAGAGAGATTGGCATCATCCCCATACAGTTCTTTTGGAGACACAACACTGCCCTTTTCTGGTTTTATTCAGTCAAAGCAGACCATCCTTTTGAAAATGCTCTTCTTTCAATATGCATGATAGATTAATAAAATAGCTATACTCAAGAATAAAAAGAAGTTTCAATAAAATACCTTTTAAAAACTCACAATCAAATGGCAAGCCTCGTTCTGGGTCATGAAGCATGGGAGCATTTCCATTAAATCAGGGATAAGGCTCGTGTGCCTGACCTCTCTGCTATTCCACACACCGTTCTGCAAGACTTAGAAAATGCAGCAACAAAGAAAAAGAAAAACTAATAAAATGAACAAAATACCGGAATCATTACTGTTGGTCGAAATTGCACCATTTTGTAAGCTCCGCGCAATTTTGCAAACCTTGCAAGAATGTGAGTCCAAACTGCACCTTTATGTAAGCTCCCCGCTATTATGGTGACCTTGATCAAAGTGAAACATTTCGTGGCGGTTCGGGCCATGAGAAACATCCTGCCCTGATCACAGGGCAGACAAAGCCCCAACTAAAGAAACGTCCCTATCATATCTTGCTGGGCAAAGATACAAGGAACACCATGATGACATCCCGCCAGAACAAGGACCAGAACCACCTCATTGTGGGAACATCTTATCAATGTCCCACCGGGCAGCAAGCCATACTGCCCAAACCCCTCCCGCCCATACCTATAAGTACCCCCAGCCTGTAAGCAGCGGTGGGCTCTGGCATTAAGCTGGTCCCCCACTTCTTTAGGTTTTATACTGGACACAAACCCTGCATTTGCTGTTGAGCCACCCTCTTTCTGTGTGTGTGTCTTTTTTTTAACCCTCAGCTTCCCTTCAAAACCTAACAATTATATTTGTAAATTGTAAATTGTCTCTAGCATCATGCACATGACCTAACACACCACTGGTCCTCAATAATTGAGGAATAAATAAATAACTGAATGCCTAAATATTTCAGCATAATCAATTGAAAAAGTAATATGAGAAGTTAAAGGATTCATTCAAATGTCTGTAAGAATATATTGAAATTAATAATACTTTATATCAGCAGAAATTTTAACAGTAGAAAAATGCAATCACAATAGCGAAAAAATGGCAACACACAGAAAATGTGCAAGATACATACAAAAACTCTGCACATTAAATCTGCTTATGTGATACCAGACATATTATGTTGCTGAATGGGAAAATTACATTGTATATTGGTGTTGAGTACCCATATATAAACCACAAATTTTACAAATGTCAATTGCACTCAGAACCTTGGTTTTCAAAATGTGACAAATAGATGTTAAAGTTCATCTGGCAGACCATAAAACCCCATAAAAACACAGCTAACTTATTATTTTCCCAATTGTTAAATTGGTAATTTATAAAACTTAAAAACAGTTACTAAGATTGTTTATATCCAAATTTTTCTATCTATTGTAGACATGTCATTTTCTCAGCTATTTTTTTTCATAAAAATCTATAGATAAGAGATTATTTATGAGGGATTATTGTCAAAACTTTTTGTTGCATATGAAGGAAGCCCAGCACAAATTACCACAAGCCACAGAGAGTCAAAGAAAGAGAAAGGAATTACAAGTATATATAGCTGTACAATCTAGGGCTATCTCCTGGCCACCTGAGCACAGCAGCTGAAATGAAGGCATTCAAATGTCATCTGTTTTCACAACAGATCTTCTACAGATGGTGGTTAAGATGGCTGTTCTCGGAGCAAAACTCACATTCTATCATATTAACAGCCACAGAGTATATGCTTTTTTTTTTTTTTTTTTTTTGGGAGTAAAATAGGCCTGAAAGAAAGTCTAAGAGAGAATTCTGATTGGGCATGATTAAGTCATGTATCATTACTGACCTGCTGTGGGCATAGGGGCTGGATATCCTTACAGTTTGGTTTTAAATCATGTGTTCAGTTTGTTGACCTGCGGCTCAAACAACATGGAAAGAGGTAAATATTTAAACCTTTTTATGACTTGGTTTTTTCGAAACCACAACATAAATGTTACCCAGTAATGCTATAAGGGGAATCTCTTCCTCCATAGAAGCCACAGTTGTACCGTTTCATTGTATGAGTAGTCTGTGAATTCAGCAGAGGCAACCAGTGAGATGATGATGAAAAATCTATTGGATGTGACACCACGGAGATGACTGAAGAGAACGGATTATGTGGAGAGACGCACTTGGAAGACAAATAGCCATGAGTTAAAGAGGGAGAAGATAAAAATAGGTAGACATGATTTTAGGTTTAATCTTCAAATGACAGCCTGTTAAAAAAAAATTAACAAGACTTTGGGTGATGATCCACTGGCTCTTTACGTTTCAAATTCTGGTCCGTGAACCAATCCTGGAGCATCCCTTGGGAGCTTATCAGACATGAAGACTCTCAGGCTCCATCTCCCAGCTATTAAACAAAAACCACGTTTCTAACTACAATCCCATGTGATTTGTATGCACATTAAGTTTTGAGAAGCAAAGCTAAGATGGTGGTTTCTATGGTGATGGGAATACAAATTTATTTTTAAGTGTGTAATAAGTAACAGATTATACAGACAACATTGCTGTATTTTATAAACCAACTTTTCCCAAGATGTGTGATATTAAAAAGATGGAGAGACTTCTGTAAAATTGAAAGTTGGGTGTGTGAATAGAAATTAGTTTGGGTTGAGGACAGCAGGACAATGGGGAAAAAAGAAGAATGAGGCATATTTGTCAACAAATAAAGAAGGGCCAGAGAATGGAAGACAGGAAGAGAATACACCGGCAGTCCATTTGTTGAGTGAGTTTCCGGTGAAAGTTGACATAGGGCAGATCAAAAACACTGATGGAGGACTGAGACAGAACTCTTCGAGAGAAGCATGATCTTAGGAAGAGAGAGAAGCTGGCTATGACAAAGGGATTTGGGAACAGAGAAGAGAAACATGAGCAGGTCTGTTGTCTTTCAGAATAAAAGACAAATCATCTCAGTTTGGAACAGCTATGAAAAAGTGGGGGTCTACCAGAGAAAATGCAAGAAACTAGCTGAGATTATGTATTTTGACAATTACTGAAAACAGTACCATATTTATACATATATATATGTATAAAATACGTATCCTACCACACTTAAATAGCCTGCAACTGCAAGCGGAGAACAAGGATGATGGTAGTGGGAGCCGGACAGGCGGGAGGCTGGAAGGTTATGGAGTGAAGAAGCCTAGGATGGCAACAATGCCTGCTGGTGCCATGGCTGCCTGGGTTAGGTAGTGGTTAGGTAGGTTGATGAAAATGGAAGAAATCAGGGGTGGGAGTTTGGGAGAGAAACCAGGAAATGTCCCAATCAAAAGTTTTATTTCTGATATGAAATTCTATGAAATATTCTGTACATAGAATGGTAGTGTTGGTGAGCAATTTCTAAACTCATTAGAGTACACTGCTTTACCATTGCCATTAATAGAAAATGAATATACAAATTCCATTACCATTCCAGGAAAACTGTTAATAACTAATAGAGCATTCAGTAGTAACCTTTTCAAAAGATTAGTAATGATAATATTTGTCTTTCTACTTCAGATGATAGAATCACTTTAGGGGTTTGTTAATAATTTGAGGGTTAAGGCTTTATAAAATAATTTATAGGTTATATTTTTATTATACCCACATTTTGCAAAAATCTTAGTTTGCAAATTCCATTGAATTAATTTTAACACTTAAAAAGAGTCAGTAGCCAGTGCTTGCTAGTACATTCATCTTTCACTTTCCCCACTGGGATAACAGTTTTGTTCTTCCTCTCTTCTCGTTATCTATCATGGTACCTCCATTCTTTTCAGAGTCAGCATATTACCTCATCTTCCACACCATGGAGAAAATGAAACACATCTAATGGGGAGTCCTTCACCTTCTCATGATCAATATATCCAACTTCCCTTTTTTCCCCTTTACAAAATGGAGAAAATGTCTCTCCCTCTCTCAAAACCCGAAATGTATGTTGACTTTGTAGCCCAACACCTCTTACCTTTTCGGGGAGCTCTTTCCACCATCTATAGGTGGCATCATCAACCTCTCCCTTTCTCCTTCATACTCTCCACCACTAACAGGCTTCAATATCCACCATGTGAAAAATAAAAGCCTC
Organism: Papio anubis; assembly: GCF_008728515.1. Taxonomy (NCBI): domain Eukaryota; kingdom Metazoa; phylum Chordata; class Mammalia; order Primates; family Cercopithecidae; genus Papio; species Papio anubis. Next base: position 137,523,186 of record NC_044996.1, read on the forward strand.
CCAGGGCCCCACTTTCTTCTTAAGGCACCACCATGTTTCTCTACTCACCTTCAGAGCCAAACTTCTCGGGAATCGTACTGCTGCCACCTCCGTTTACTCATTTCCTAGGAACACTTCTTCCATCCTGGTGTAGGGTATGCCCCCAACATGCCATCAAGATTGCTCTTGCTGAGATACCAAAGAGGTATGAGTTGACAAATGCAGGGGACATTTTTCATTCTTGACCTTACTTCATGTCATGACAGTATTAATGGCATGCTATCTCCAAACACTGGCACCCTCCTGCCATTTTCCTCCTAAGTCCTTGGGCACTCTTTTAGATGTCTAATGTCACCTTTGCTTCCGCACAACCGTTCAGGGTCAGAGATCTTCAGATGATCTTGTGAATCCTCTGCTTTTCCCGCTCACTCTTCTAATGCTTTATCTTCAGATGATCTTGTGAATCCTCTGCTTTTCCCGCTCACTCTTCTAATGCTTAGTAATGCTTCTAAGCTGAGTAATGCTGAGTAAGCATCAAATGCAATCCATCAGTCGATGACTCCCAACTTCTAGCTCTGGTCCAGACTTACCATGGCACCAGACTGGTTTATCCAGCTGCTTACAAAATACCTCAAGTTGGGTGTCTCAGAAACATCTTCAAACTTGACATATCTGTAACCAAACACTGATCTCATCCTCACCATCTCTTAAAGCCTCAAAATGGTTTTTTCTCAAGTGGCCCCATACCCCATCTAGATGTATGATAAAGTATATGTAATATATTTGCCAATTTTACATTTTATCATTTGATTTTTAATTCTTTCAACTTATTCCTTTAATTGCTGAATTATATTGCAAGTTTTCCTTTCAGTGTCAAAATCTCTCTTAAGAATGAATTCTAATAGCTAATAAATAATTCCATGGAGTGATCTTCTTTGCTTCCTATCACTCGATTTAAATATGTTAAACCCACAATATTTTCAACTAGTGATTATATCCTTCAGATTTATATAATGTATTTACCATATTCCAGAGGACATTGCATTTTTAGTTTCATCCTTCCTTTACCAGTATTTCCAGAGTTTAATTTGTACAAGCTATAAACAATGTGAAATACTGAGGCATCTGCCCTTTTTAGTGTTAAGAAATTACTTAATATTCCAAAAGTTTATGCGCATTAAGGTCACCACCATTTTTACTTTTTGATCTGGTTTATTTTTATTTATGTAGCATTCTCCTAAATATCCATATTTATTTATGTAACCAATAAAGCAAAAGCTAATCAATTTAACAAATTAGATTCCCATAGACATTTAAACATTGATTACACACCTAATCAAATTATTTTAATCATTTCATTAAAATCACAGTCTGAAAGATCTGATTTTCTTCATACTTTAAGCGCTATACAAAGCAGACAAAACAAGCACATGTAATGTTACAATTGTTTTAATTAGATTGGTTCACTCAGGCTAATGAGGTCAAAAGTGCTAATACCTGTAATTTCATGGTATCTCTTCATTATCTATATTCTTATTCTCTCTCATTTCATTTTTAGAGCTCTCTTTCTTGTACATTTTTATCAGTTTTACTAATTTTACATGTATGGAGTGTTTCAGTAAACTCACACAACCTAGAGACAAAGAAGAAGCATTTTAGATTGCCCAAGGTTGAAAGATCTGGTTTACTAACAAATTTATGGTATGGGTCATCAGAATTTTTTGCACCTTCCAAGGTGATTTTACCATTACACAACAGGTGAAGTCTTACTTTCAGAGTTAACTTAGCCCTTTACATAAGGAATTGTCCATATCACTGTCTCCAACAGTTTGTCAGTATCTTTTTTTTTTCTTTTTTTTTTTTTTTTGGTAGCCCTACCTTTGATCCCAAAACATCTATTGGTCTGGACATGTCATCTTAGTACAAATCAATCTGAACTTACCTGTTTCATGCCTACCTTCATTTTCAGACTAGAGGGAGTGTTCTCTGCCATTGCTTGTTCTGAAGGAGACCTGGCCAAAGCTAGTTACATCTAACTGTTTAGTTCAGTATGGCTCTTGAAAATCATTGCTCATCCACCATTTAGTCCTAAGTATTGACACTATTGCCATTTTTCTTATGAGATTAGGAATCTTAGTGTTTGATCTCTTCCACTGTCACATGCCTATGATTATTCCTCACATGCAGTCCTGTACTGTTCATGTTGAAGTATTCCCAGTTCTAGTTCTGTGAGTGTGTCCAAATTTCTTGATGGCAATAAAAAATAAAAGTACAAAGCTTCTTTTGATAGCCATCTGCCCTGCTTGAGAAATAGTATCTGAACACCCTCTCAGACTATCACCAGCTGTGACTTTAGAACTAGATTGGTCCCTTGGAAATAAAAACAGGTGTTTTACATACCATAAGTATAGTTAGACAGATGGAATGTTTAGAATAAAGAAAAACACTTGAAAACAAGATTCCATTATCTTGTTCTTCCTGAATAATCTACGACTATCAGTAGAAGGTGATTTATGGGAAAACAGGCATGGAGAAGTGAAAGAAACAAACTTTTATTTATGGTGTATAACAAAATGTTGAAAACAAGCGAATATATAATGATACAAAGTGGAGTTAATGCAAAGACTGGAATTACTCTACATAGGTATTACATTTTAATATTATACTTAGTTTTTGTACTTGCTAATGTTTTTTGATTATGGTGACATTTTTAGAATTGACATATCTCCCCACTCTTGATGAATACTCTTATTAAAAGCTCTGTTTGCATTTGGCAGATTTGTCAGATAAGCAGCCTTATTATTATACCATTCATGACACCCGATAATCTGCAGCAACATTCATAGAAATATTATATTCCTGAAATTTTATGGAGAAAAAGTCATTTATTTTTACAATTGCTTGCTACATGCAAAGCATTTCCAAACTGTGATTTGGGCTGAAGTATTTTCTTTTCAGGGTTATTTTAGAATGAATAAGCTTTTAAGCCTGACAACATGGGGCAGATTGGTTTTAGGTGGGTTTACTTCTTCTAAGCAAGACAGGAGTCACGTGTATATATGTCTATATATAGCTGTCAAGCCACCCATTGAGATTTGGATTTTCAATGGGTGGCAGGCAAATACCCAACTACTTTCTACTACGTGGATTGAGTGTTTTTAGAAACTTCACATCTGGCAGCACATTTTAAAAATTCTGTGTGTGTCTTAATGCCAAATGGTGATGCACATTGAAAAACAAAGTGTATATGTGCTTTAAAAAAACAAAAAAGCACCTTCAAATCAGTCCATCATATTCACATATTAGGGGTATTAACTGTTCTTGTTTGGTGTGTATTCCTTTGTGTGTAGGTACACAGACGCAAAAGTGTATCTTTTTTCTTTCTAGTACAAAAATAGATTTGGTTCATACTTTCTGTAAGGTATGCATTAATCTGCAACTTTCTCTTGTGTTTTTTCCTACTACTAGGTAGTACACTACAGGAACCATTAGTTTTAATAGATTGCCCATCTCTGAGTACACTAAAACTCATATGATCATTGCCTACATGTGGTCACTTAGATTCTCTTTGATCTTTGTGCATCTGTCTTTGCACACTACAAATATTTCCATGGGATATTCCTCTACAGGTAGCATTGCTGGCTCAAAGGCATATGCAGTTAAAATTCTGAGACATTCTAGGCAATTGCCCTTCAAATAAGGCTGTACCAAGATATAATCTGTCAGCATTTTCCTCCACACCTTCATTAACTGTGGATAGTGTTAATATTTTCCAATTTTGAGGATCAGGTTGGCAGAAATACACAAACAGAAATATACTGTGCTTAATTTATAAAACATTTTAATCTTAAGTTGGGTTGGTTTTTATCATTTTAAGGATCGATTTCATCTATATTCAGAAACTCATGTCTTAAGCTATATTCATTAGTTGGAGTCCTTATTCATATGTTTCTTTGATAGTGGTGGCCGAATTATGTCTTATTATTCCTCTTTTTATTTCCTGTCAAGAGAAGCAGAACTCTTCTCCATGTTTAAGGAGGTATGAGCATTGGGAAAAGACTCTCTCTACATCTTTCTGCTTCCTTCATTCACATCTATGCAAGAGAGAAGGCGGGCGTTTTCTCAGTGGTGATCTCTAGGTATATGGCAATGCACGAGATGGCCCTGAATCTGGACTTGGTTCTTTCTTTCTCTTGGAATCTCATTTTGCGTTCAAACGGAGGCTTCAAAATTCATGCACAGAAGGCTTACCTCCTTTAAGTTTTCTTTACTTTTCATGAAAGATGAAAGGAAGGCTGTGGTTTTTTCATGCATCCAGCTTGGTAACCGGGGTTGAAACTTGCTTTGCTGGTGCCATTTCCCCCAAGATGGACTCTAAAGTCTAAATGGAGGAGAAGGAAAGTTGCAAGGGTAGAAGACCTTTTAAGCCCAATTTATTCTCAAACACATAACACATCCTACAGTTTGCAGGTAGAGAGTTGACACAACTCTTTACATGAGTTCTTACATCTGAGCGTAAGTAACTAAGGAAGAGAAATATGCTGAAGTAGCACTCCAAGTCTTCAAACTATTTGTGTTGAGAAAGAGAGTTGGTGTGTTTGTGTAAAATTAATTTGACTTGGGAAATTTTACTTTATGGAATTTCTTTGCTTCTCCAAAGGATATCAGACTTTTGGGAAGTGTGCAGCATGGCTTCACAGATCATGTATATAATTAAAATTATAAGCACAATGTGATATTTGAACTATCATTTCCAATTTGAACTGTATTTCTAAGATGAAGGATAAGAGATAAGTTTTATATGACAAGGAACAGAAAAGTTGTCAAAGTTTCCAAGGCTTTTGTAAAATCTGAAGACAAACATTTGATAAGAATGTTAAACTTCCATGTAGACAGATGTTTTTCACAGAATGGGCTAATCTTACAATAAATTTGCTACACTCTCTGTATAATACTAAAACATACAACTCAGAATGAAGGCAAAGTTCGTATGCCAGATGTACACACAGAAGTAAACTTTATCAATATGGATTTAAATATTAGTCAACATTATAAATAATCAGCCTAAAAATTTGATATTTGTTTAGGGTTTTTCTAAAATGAACAACTCATGGAGAAAATTATGAGCAAAATTGAAAAGCAATGCTATATCTGGGAAGATAATCCCAGTTTCACTTCTAATTTAAACATTATTCTAAGTGAAGGTAGTATCTGAAGAGGCAGAAAGGCAAACAAGAAATTTGTATAATATTCCACTAATCATTCATTCATTCATTCACTCACTTGTTATACATGAATGAAAGGCCAACACAGGAGGGCATTCCAACTGTAATTAATAACCATGTAGAGGACATTTTGGGTGCAAATTTTTAAGATCTGATGGGAAAACAGAGTGATAAAGGCCACACACAAATTTAGAAAATCTTAATTATACTCTTTTCCTTAAAATACAACAAATAAGCTTTCTTCCTTCAGAGCATGTTAATGATACCAAATTAGAAATTAAGAAAATTCTATAATCAATGATCATTGCCTTCTCTTGCTCACTAGATCCATTTACAAATTTTCTTTCCCTGTAGCTTTAAGTCAGTGTTTAGAAGTTAGTGTCTTTTATGGGTGTATTAGTCCATTTTCACACTGCTATGAAGAAATACCTGAGACTGGGAAATTTATAAAGAAAAAGAGATTTAATAGACTTACAGTCCCACATGGCTGGGGAGGCCTCACCATCATGGTGGAAGGCAAATGAGGAGCAAAGGCACATCTTTCATGGTGGCAGGCAAGAGAGCATGTTCAGGGGAACTACCCTTTATAAAGCCATCAGATCTCGTGAGACTTATTAACTATCACGAGAACAGCATGGGAAAAACCCACCCCCATGATTCATTTACCTCCCACCAGGTACCTCCCACAACATGTGAGGATTATGGGAGCTGCAATTCAAGATGAGATTTGGGTGGGGGCACAGACAAACCATATCAATGGGGAATTATGCTCTTCTGTGGAACAGGTTTTTGTTTGTTTGTTTTTCTGTTTTCCCCTGAGCCATATGTTCTTTGTCTTTCTGATTTTATGACTTGCAGTTGTTAATTATGGTCTCCTGATTCCTCCTATTGTCCTAGAAGAGTTCTGTGGATGCTTAAAATGGATGAAAAAGCAGAAACTTTATTTAACCTACTCAGTCTGCAATCCTAAACTGTGTTCTAGGCCTAGCAGTGCCAATTTTGCACTGAACACATACATTCTCAGTCTCTCTTATTTGGGTCTGGGCTCTTTCCCTTCTCCCAGGCATAGGAAGATAGTTCTAAAACCTGGATTTACTTTACCTTATCATGTGATACCTATTCCAAGTTTTATTCTAAAAGTCTACTTCTGTTCAGACTTTTCTTTTATTCTTTACTTACCCCTCTTATGATTCAACAGCTGACTTGGTTACTTCTTTTTCCAGTTCACTTGGGTAAGAGTGATACCAACTGTACTGAAATTTTTCTCATTGCTAAAAAGCCATGTGTACATTTAAAAAAGATAAATCTTCAGGGTAAGGATGGATTACCTAATGTAATATGCACTATACCAGGTGTAATTGGGTGAGATGAGGGTACCCTAATAGTGATATACCAGTACTTAAAATGTTGAGCTATGTTAAACACAGTCCTGGAATACAAAGTAGCAATACAAGTATCGTTGAAGGTAAAAGCGTCTTGACACAAGGGAATAGGAGAGCTTCTCTGCATGGGAGGCCGGGTAAGCACTATGTGCAATAAGATGCCTTGTAAAGAAGCTGAGAAGATCACTCTGTGCTGAAGAAAGGGGGTGTATGCACAAACATATTTAGAAACAGAAGGTTTGCTAATGTGGAATTCATTTATTTGAAGCATCTTTTAAATGCACAGTGGTGAAAATAGGGAAATTAGATGAGGGCATGTCCTGGAAACAAACTTGCATTCCTGTGCCTAAGGAATTTGTAATGACTCCTTTGGCAGTGGAACAACATTGACCATTTCTGAGTGTGGAAGGAGGAAGGTGTTAGAACTGTATTGGAGGAAGGTGTCATAACTGTATTTCAGGAAGACGAATATGAATTCACTGAGTGGGAACAAGAAATGACTTAAGAAATCATATTTAGAGATGATTTTATCATTCTCTGATGGGATTAGAAGGGTCTGAATTGAAGTAATGGTGGAGAAAAGAGAAATCATTGAATTTCCAGGAATGCTAGCTGGGTCATTCGAAACAATTCCCTTTCTGACTGAAAGTAATTTTTAAAAATCTAAATAAAATATCATTTTAAAGTATATTTAAAAGATTCAAGAGTTTGCAAAGACTCTGAAGAATTGCCAGACCAGTAGTTTTGGAGAAAAGCCTAAAGCAAGAGGAATTAGGTAAATATTGGGACTTTCAAGCTGCTTTGGCTCAGAAGGGATTGACTAACACCACAAATATGGGTTTGGATTTGGGTGGAGCTCTTGCCCGGTGAAGGAGACAGATGTCTGGGTGCAAGAGCTCCCCAATATCGCGGTCTTATGGGAGACACTATAACTTTAAGTATAGGCATCACATGAATGCAAACCAGAATTAAACGTCTCCATTCTATCCCCAGCTCCAACCTCAGCACTGTGGAGCGGGCTGCTTTGACCCTATTTGCAGAAGATAAGAGGAAGAAAATGATTAGCAACAGCAAGTCTTTGAGACAGTGTGGCCTAGAGAAGACGGATTTGCTTTTGTGTATATTAAATGTGGGAATTGTAGACATTTCATTGAAAATAATCCAATTGGGAGCTTTGGAGAAAGGTTAGCATTGAGGATGGCGATTTGGTATGTGTTGTCCTGGAGGTGATAGAGCTATGGGAGTGGAAGAGTGGTGGTCCAATGGAGTGGTGGTGGTGGTCGGGGAAGAAGGGAGTGGTTCAGGAGGAAATAAACAGACCTAAAGATGTGATAGTGAATGCAAAGATAGAGACTAATGATGTGATAATGGGTGGAATGATGAGGTCTAAGGAGACAGAGTGTCTGTCTCAGGTTCTTGCAGAACTCACTCCAGCCCAAGGATTCAAGTTCAAGAGATGTAACAAGGAAGCTTTCTCAGGCAAAATCCTGAAGAGACAAGCAGGGAAGGAAATGAGACGAGCAACTGCCAGATGAGGGGATTGATCAGGAGGAGCATGCAGCAATGGAATCACAGAAATACAGTCAGAGCTCATGGAACACAAAGAGACCAATGGTGTCAGGTAAATAACAAGGGAAGTAGCAGGAAAATCGAGTGGGCTCATTTGATGTCAAAGGGGAGGGAACAGAATGGTCAATTCCTTGGACATACCAAAGATGTGAGAATGATGTAACCAGCATAAATTCATAAGAAGCCTCAGAGAAAGCAGCTTCAGGAAAGCACTGGGAGAAGAAAGTGACTTTAAAAGGGGAATAAAAGAAATGGTAAGAATCTTAAATAGATACAGCAAGGCAGAGCTCTCAATTGGACTGTTTAGCATGAAATGGAGTGGCACAAAGGTTCTGTCTTGAGGGGAGATTTTGGGAAGAATTGTTATCCACAAAGGACACCTGAGTATGTTTGTATACTAGTCCATTCTCACACTGCTAATCAAAACGTACCCTAGACTGGATAATGTATAAAGAAAAAGAGATTCAATGGACTCAGAGTTCCACATGGCTGGGGAAGCCTCACAATCATGGTGGAAGGCAAAAGAGGAGCAAAGGCACGTCTTACATGGTGGCAGTCAAGAGAGCATGTGCAGGGGAACTGCGCTTTATAAAACCATCAGATCTCATGAGACTCATTCACTATTATGAGAAAAGTATGGGAAAGTCCCGCCCCCATGATTCAATTACCTCCCACCAGGTCCCTCCCATGACACGTGGGGATTGTGGGAACTACAAGATAAGTTTTGTGTGGGGACGCAGTTAAACCATATCAGTTTGTCATCAAAGAAGACTGGCAATAGCTTACATGTATAGAAAGCTTCCCCAAAAGTTCACACATTTATACTGGAAATAATTCTTATTAAACAGCATTCTGTAAGAGCTATAGCTTCTCACATTTTGTCTGTTCCAGGAACTAGAGTATTGATTGCAACAGGCGGAGGGGGCATGCTTTGTTCTAGGGAAGTCTGTCAGAAAAATTGTGGGAAGATCTCAAAACATGATGACATCCACAAAACAATTACAGGAAAGGACTCTACACACACTCTGCATTTGCAACTTTGTAAAGTATACTTTTAACTTAAGCATATTGTATAAAATCCATGAATGATGTAATATCTTTATATAACTACCCATCATCTTATCCCACCCAACCTCCTTTCTTCTCTCCCTCTCTGCTTACCTCCTTCTCTCCCTACCTTGCTTTCTGTGCAACAGGACCAAGTTTCCTGTTAGTCACCCAATAGCAGCAGATGGCACATGCCTCCTCTAACCCCACAATGAGATAGACAGGGTATGGTCCATCCTGCAGGTGCTGGAGCATGCCTGCTAGCAACTTTAGCCCAAAACATTTCTCATGTGATGGGTCTATTAGAAGCCCGGTTGAGGGGAGTCTTCTGAGGAAATAAGTCCCTCAAACCAGGGACCAAAAAGACTAGAAACACATTACCACTAGCCCCTTCTAGTTCTCTAAGTCTGCTGGACTCTTAGCTCCCACATCTGGATGCTGGTTTAAGCTCTGGCATCCAAGCAGGCTGAATTCCTGCTACCCCTATGTCTGTTCGCCAGTGATAGAGTTTCTCTGTACCTGACTCGTTTCTCTGACCTTTGTCACTGGTTGCCTGGTGTTTTTCTCTCTACCAGTCCCTGGATCCACACTTTTTTGAATAACATTAGATTTCAGGTGTTGCTGAGATTTTTGCTTCTGTGCTGAGTTTGGCCCATGTCTAGCTTCAGATCAAGCTTAGAACTCACATCCTCACATGCTCTAGCACCTCCCTTAATAAAAGCAGATACCTCGTTTTGCTTCTTTCTTCAGTTTTCCAGTGTAGCCTGCACTGAAACTGCCTCAATTAATTTGCATTCTTTTGAAGTCTATGAGCTTGTCCACCATTAGTTTTTACCCACAAGTATGAACACATCCTTTCCATTATTAGAACATCCCATTGAAAAGTAATCAAAGCCAAACAACCAGTTTATGTGAATTGTGTTTTTCCTTTTCAGTTGACAAGGGATCGTGACATTCTGTAGTTTTTCCCAGTTTATAATCCACAAAACAGTCACAGTATATAATACGTTTCTTACTTATTTCTCTACAACCTTGCCTGCAATGGCTATTAGTTGAATTTGCAACCCAATAAGCAGATGGGAGATAGGGCAAGTGTGAACAATTGATATTATTTGTAAAGTTCACTTATCCAAGGTAAATAAAATGCCATTTAACACACGGCTGAAGAACTCACAAAGATTTACATATATTATTAATCTAATCACATCCTTTATCCAGTCAAATAGAGCATGAGCAGATTTATTTTGATTTTATTTGTATTCACTTATTCAAGAAGTATTAACGTTTCTAGGGTCTGCATGTGTTAAACAAGATGAACAAGGTTCTCATGGAGCTTACATTTTCTGAGAGGTGAGGGTAGGAAGATTTTAGAGGATAAAAAATACGAGAAAAGGGGAAAAAATCTTCTTAATGGCAGAATCACAAGAAAAAATTCTAACATAATGGTTCTCAACTGGGACAGTGTCACTCCCTGGGGGATATTTGACAATGTCTGGAGTCATTTTTTGTTGTCACGCCTGGAGGAGGACTACCACTGACTTCCATTGGGTAGTAGAGACCAGGGATCCTTCTCAACATCCTTCAATGCACAGGTTAGCCCTCACCACAAAGAATTATCCAGAGACAAATGTCAGTAGTGCTGGGGGGCGACTCTGCTTTCACACTTGACTTACGTAAATGATCTTTCTCTCTTTTTTTTTAATTTTTATTTTTATTTTAAGTTCTAGGGTACATGTACATGATATGCAGGTTTGTTACACAGGTAATCATGTGCCATGGTGGTTTGCTGCACCTATCAACTCATTATGTAGGTATTAAACCCCTCTCACACATATAATATAGATAGTGTCACTGCTTTGTTATTTACACTATTCAATTTGAATTTAATGTATATTGTTCAAATGATCCCTTGAAAAGAATCATTCTTATTTTATGTGATTTTCTAGATTTACAAATAAAAACAATATTTATAACTTTAATTTAAAGGGGCTAAAATAAGCAACATTTTGGCCAGGAGTGATGGTTCATATCTGTAATCCCAGCACTTTGGGAGGTCAAGGCGGACAGACTGCCTGAGCTCAGGAGTTTGAGACCAGCCTGGACAACACGGTGAAACCCCATGTCTACTAACATACAAAAAATTAGCCAGGTGTGGCAGCATGCGCCTTTAGTCCCAGCTACTTGGGAGGCTGAGGCAGGAGAATCGCTTGAACCCAGGAGGCTGAGATTGCAGAGAGCCAAGAGCGTGCCATTGCACTCCAGCCTGGGTAACAGTGAGACTCCCTCTCAAAATAAATGCATAAATTAATTAATTAAAAAACAGAAGCCACATTTTAAATTTTGTAATTTAATACAGTCAACATTAAGTTCAAATCAGTAGTGTCTGTAAGATTTAAAATTGTGTGTTTCTTTTTTTCTCAAAAGGAGTCTATCTTTAAGATTTTTTTTTTTTTTTTTTTTACCATATACAATGATCCTGGTTTCCTTTCACAAAATGCCTTCTTGAAGAAGAGATGTGACTTTCAAAACTTCATAGGGATGATCACTGCCATCATTTAATTGAAGATGGACCAATTCCAAGATGCTATTTTTTTCAGAAACACTCTTAAGAATCTGTCTTTGTGACATTTGAAAGTGGGAGAAAGTCTTAGAAGCTTGCAGGGTCTCTGCTGTGTTGGAATCTTGTATAACTGGCTTTCCATGTCAGTTGCAGTGTCATTTGTATAGCTAAATGAGCAAATTATCAGAGCAGATGCATCAAGGGAAATGTTGCTTTCTGGAGTGTACTGCCAAACATAAATTTCAGATTCATTACTGTCTGCAAAATAGAACTGAATATACTAAGTCTTGATGATGTAGACTGCGATTGAATTATATTAAATTGCCAATAAAATTGTGAAAGTTCCCTAGCACTCTAGACAATATTTTATCACTTGTAGGATCTTCTCGAAGGCTATCCTAACTGTGTTTATCCTTCCTCAATGGCAACCACCTGCCAAGCTCTGCATTTAGATCGTCTTTGTCTTCATAAGCAGCCTTCTCTCTTTTTTACTTTTTAATGGACAAGTCTGAAACTAGTGCTGTGTCTCAAAAAGAAGCAACTAATTATAGTGCTGTATATTCATAACTTTTTTATGTTCTGTTCTATCCTTTTTATATCTTTAATTACATTTAAGTGTTTTAGGAATCTGTTCTGTATCGTAATCAAACATCATCTCGCCTCGTGTGTCTATTCCTCTTTTACATCTAGATTTCTAAAATGACTATGCTATTTTTGTGTCTTTATCTCCATCCTCTCTAGTTTTCCTATATGAAGAGATATGTTTCAATGGTTTGTCTGCCAGTTGCTACCAACAGGCCGGTCATATGGGTTACCCAATTAATCACATTTATTCTCCCATAGAAAATAAGAGAGGGAGCAGTCACAAGAGCCCAGACAAACCAAATCCTAATCTCAGCCACTTACAAGTCACTTAACCTCTTGAACTCAAATGTATTTATCAGCCAAATGAGTACAAAACTTACTTGAAGTTGCTAAGAGGATTGCCTACACAGGGAATGATGGTGGCATGGCAAATGTCTGTTTCCTTTCCCACAAAAATATTGGATTCAGGCTCTTCTCCCAAGCAGATACACCAACCACAACAGACCTAGTTTCCTTTATCCATGACCTGTAATCCTATCAGTGCCTCTGTAGATTTGTCAAGAAAAATGCCATGTGGACATGTGGGGACCAAAACACCAATCAATCTCTATTTCAGAACTTGATTAGCCGTATAGATATTACTCTTGAAGTCACCTTGGCATAAGAACCATAGGAGAAGAACTGAATTGAAAAATAGGTTTAAAATTCTTTCAAATATAAGATGATTCATAACAGCAGAGGTTTCTGCAAAACTCTAATGCTTTTGTTTGTTTGAAAAAATATATGTGTATATATATATATGTATGCATTTACAAGTGGTATGAGAGATGAGGGATTATCATAGAGAGAAAGCATACCTTTGTATATAAGCATATATTGCTATAAAAGCAAGAAACATCTTCAAATGTTGCTTCAGGAGGTAGATGGAGCTGCTGGCAAACTAGTCAAACTCACTCAGCATAAATACAGGAAACATTTCAAGAAGTAAAAGAGCAACTTTACTTAGGTAAAAAGTTTCTGACAAAAGTCAGAGAAACTGAAAGCACATTTTTCCTTAAATTTTTTGAAAATTTTGCAAGTGGAGATTTCACATAATCCGTTAATGTCTTGTATTACGTTTAGGTGGGTGTTAGCAATACACATTGGGAAATGTCCCTGCTTAATCTTGATTTTTGCTTTTGTCCTCCAGCCCTGTAGAATTGTACCAATTTGCATACTATCCTACACCATGTGTCAAAAGAGGTGAAGAAAATACCACGGCTTGTATTACCTGACAAGGCCACTGTTTTGAAGCTCAGTGGCATTGCTGCCAACAGGGACTTTTCCTATAATGTAATGGAATGAATCAATAGATTTGTTGGCGTCATTTGTCAAAACTTCAGGTCTAAATAATAATATTCCATAATATAATAAAGACAGCATGCCAATAGGAAATAAGCATGGGGATTTATAATATTTGAAAATTACATAAATAGTTTTGACAGGAACCAATGTTTTAAAACAGCAGACAGGTTGTGTACCCATGTATATGTAAACCCACAGAAGGGAGTGCTTTGCAAAGCACTGCATAAAATAATAAAATTATTGATTAAATGAGAAAACTCAATGATGCCTAAAGAAAGTCATTACCAAGGAGTCTTTCTGCGAACTTCAGACATGTGTTTCATTTCATTACCACTAACGAAAGAAAATAATGAAATACGATGCAAAATAATTAAGCTTTTTACCTTTTATTTCTATCTAGATGGGAAATAAATTTAAGCCAGCAAGGACAATAAGCAATGAGTAGAACTCAAAGCTTTTCAAATTATTCTAAAATCTTGAGCTTGCAAATTGGTATAGTAAGTTTCTTTTTAAAAATTGGACTATCTCAGCTGTGTGCTGTGGGTTTCAAAGAAGTTTCAATACAGCTGCATTGTACAAATTATGATTCCACCCTGAAAGAATTATTATTTTTACTTGACCACACCCATTACTAGGTTGCTGTGTGGATTCTAAAAATATGAATATTAACACGTACCTGTGTGCCAAGTGAAATACATAAATGGATACAACCAAATAAGACGTGCTGTGATACAATGATCTCTAAGGTTGAAGCGCATCAGATAGTGAAATGGAAACCATGATTTGATCAGACATTGAAAGCACTTTGAATATAAAGTAAATATCAGTATTTCAACCAAGGAATGTACATGCCAGTATGTTTTCTCTTTGTCTAGTTTTCTCTCTTTTTAAAATTTGAACTGGATTATCTCATCAACTTCCTGTCAAAAGTAATATACATTGAATGATAACAACTGCATTTAGTGTTTTGGTTGATATTTTAATTTTTTTAATCACCTTAGGAAAGGTTACTAAGAAGTCTTTCTATTTTTTTTTAACAATCCGAAATTGGTTTTAAGTAGTTTGACTTAGTTTCATCTTTATAGAAATCATATAAAAATGAGTGTTTCAAGTCTTTGCCTAATTCATATGACTAAAGGAAGTTAAGAATAAGATAAAACAAAACAAAAACCTCTAAAATGGAACAAAGTTTGATTTGCTCAAACATTTGATACTAAAATATGTCAAGGACAAAACTTGAAAGCACTCGTCAATTAAGATAAAATGTCAATGGAGCTATTCCCGTCATGAATATTTATGAAGTGAATGATAAAGCATCCACATGTATCTGAAATGCACTCACAACATGTTTTTTGAAGTACAAAGATACTAAATTGTTTGACATACTTTTTCTGTCATTGACAGAACAAGTCAGCAGAAACCGACAGAACAAGTCAGCAGAAACAAATAAAAATGTGGAGAATTTGAGCAATATGACCAATAATGTTGGTTAATAGATGCAAAGTAATTAAAGTGCTCTTTCTGTTTTAGCAAGTATATACATGTTGCTTCATCAAAAGGATCATGTTAGGAAATAAATAATTTATACTAAACTTTAATAATAATAATTTTGAAAATACTCTTTCACCTAAACACATGGAAATAGACACACAGGCAAAATTTGATAACATTTGGTAGCAATGATTTTACTGTCCCCACAAGAGCAGCAGCAAACTCTGACAATTGGGAAATTAGCCCCACTTACCCAAATAGGAGGATGTTAAGTACCCTCAGAGAGGAAGCCCAGAACCTATTAAAATTTGCTCCCTCTCCTTCTTTCCTATCATACTATAGTACCCTCAGCCATTTTCTTCAAAAACTCTTATCTGAAGTATCTTTTTAAATTGTTTAGAGTAGTTTTAAGTTCACAGCAAAGTTGCACAGAAAATAGACTTACCTATACCTTCTGCCCTGGCACATGCACAGCCACCCGAACATTGAAACATTATTATCATCCAAAGCCCACACTTTAGATTAGGGTTCACTCTCGGTGTTGTACATTCTATGAGTCTTGACAAATGCATAATGTTGAAAGACTATCTTTTCTCCATTGCATTGCCTTTGCTACTTTGTCAAAGAACATTTGGCTATGTCTATGGGGGTCAATTTCTAAGCTCTCTGTACTGTTTCCTTCATCGATTTGTCTGTTCTTTTGCTAATATCACACTGTCTTAATTGTAAAGCATCTTTTTATTCATGTATGTATTTAGATTTTTACTATTTCCCCAATCTTATCTACTGTATCTTGTTCAGTGCAGCAACAAATAAATATTTTTAAATAAATAAGTAGGGTTAAAGAGGAAAAGGAAATACCAACTATGTCCATTTAGAAGCATGCTGAAACTGGAGCATGTTGGGCAAACAGGACAGTGGCACTTGGTGGCATTGTGATCAGAAATTACTAAATATTGAAGTGCTCAGAATATGGTTAATGTGTATGCAGAGGCAAGTTCATACTCATAAAAGTTTTCTACATTAAACAAATAAACAAAAATACATTCACTATTCTTTCAACTTACTTGGTTACAAATAGGAAAAGAAAACTGGACAAAACTGAAAAGCACAATGAACTAAGTGTAAATAAATGTGGAAATTAATGAGTTAGGAGAAAACCTGAATCTTTGAAAGGAAACCATAAATGGCAAATTAAAATAAATGTGACAGCTGAAGATATAACCTATTTCTCTGCTCCTGATACAAGAAAGCAAAAAATAAACAAGAAAAATGTAAGAAAATCATAAAGATCACTATATATTATACTGTGTGGCATAAATTCTACTTACTGAATAACTGATTTTTCACAATTTAGTTCATCTAATGCCAAATTCTCCTAAGGCAAAGTATTGCTTTTGCATCTGCCCAGTTTGCCAAATTTGCCAAAAACATGTTTAAGGAAAATTCTTCTTAAATATAGTGAATGAATTTGAATTTATTTTTCTCATTAAGTCTTTCTTAATGAAGGATCTTTATCTCAGCCATACAATATAAAAGTAATTTTAATGATTTTTTTAGAACTAGTAGTGGCAGATGCAGAGAAGAAAAGTCACTGCCATAGGGATTAATTCTCTCCAAGAATCTGTGTTGAAAGGAGCTCCATGGACTTATCCACTTTTCATGGGTATATTCTTCTTCCATATCATTGAAGAATAAATATTTAACCCTAAAGTGTTCAAGTAAATTCACATTAAAACAATAGAATTTTTCATCTATGCAAAAGTGATATTAGAATATCAAGTATTATTTATTATATTAACGATTGTATTTTAGGAGATTTATTTAAATCCTTTTAAATCCTTTAATCCACTGAAAGTACTTCCAAGACATGTAAAAAAATATCATATAAATACACAAAATGCATACTGAGGGATTGAAAAACAATTTGCTTATAATAATAAAGATAAAAACATGGCCATTGACACTGGTGTAAATTTCTTGAGGTGGTAAGTACTTACAGTCACAATCCTCTCATCATCCTTGTGAGGTGGGTGTGATCATCTCTGCTTTCTACAGAAAATATGTGAGAAGAAAGATCATCAGAGTGGATAAAAAATTATCTACATTTAATCTCACAAAGTAGTAGCAGAGTGAGAATTTGAATCCCAATCTCCGTAACTCCATCCCCACTTTCATTACTCTCTATAATGTCAAACTAAGAATAAGTCAAGGATATAATCAAGACTGTCATATGAGACCATTTTAAATACAAATAGGCAGGCAGAGTCTGTACATAAATGCATAGAAACATCTTTACAGAGAGCTATTGAATATATGTAGACTAATTGTCCACCAATAGATGTGTGGATAAAGAAAATGTAGGATTTATTCAAAATGGAGTACTATTTGGCCATAAAAAAGAATCAGATCTTTTCATTTGCAACAACATGGATGGAACTGGAGGTCATTATGTTAAGTGAAATAACCCAGGCACAGAAAGATAACTATCACATCTTCTTATTTATTTGTGGGATCCGAAAATTAAAACAATTGAACTCATGGAGATAGAGAGTAGAAGGAGGGTTGCCAGAGGCTGAGAAGGGTAGTTGGGGCGGGGCGGGTAAGGGGAAGATGGGGATGGTTAATGAGTACCAAAAAAATAGAAAAAATGAATAAGACCTAGTATTTGACAGAACAACACAGTGACTATAGTCAATAATAATTTAATTGTGCATTTTAAAATAACTAAAATAATATAATTGGATTGTTTGTAACACAGAGGATAAATGCTTGAGGGGATGGATACCTAATTTTCCATAATGTGATTATGATGCATTGCATGCCTATACCAAAATATCTAATGCACCCATAAATATATACATCTACTATGTATCTACAAAGATTTAAAACAAATTTTTAAAAAGACAGTAATAAATATAATTAACATTTTAAAATATGCCTAGGTTGTCTCTGATGACTAGTTTTCCCTTTTCCTACAGATCAGTCTAATTTGTCTATAATAAATTTTAGTTTTATATATGTTTGTATTTCATAAAAAGAGAAAACTGAAATACATAAGACCAGAAAATTAGTCTTTAAATCAATGAGCAAGACAGTCAAAACTCTATAAAATATGACAAAAAGGCAGAAAAAAATAAAATTTAAAAATTAGACATGACAAATTGAATAGGACAGAGAAAAGGTATTAAATGATTTTAAGGCAACACTATTTACAAATCCCTAAGACAAACTGGAAAATTTTAGAGAAAAATCATTAGAAAATATAAATTATCAAAATTAAATGAAGAATTAAAGTTAGAAATGTGTATAAATCAACAAAGGAAAAAATGGAAAGGCAAAACATAAAAAAAGGAAATGATATTCGAGACTCTGGGGTCACACAGATTTGCTAATGAGTGTATTCTAGCTTAAATAAAAATTCAGTCTGTCTTATGCCTTGCCTGTGCACACACTCATACACAGTGGGAACCCATTGTATTGTCAGACACTTGATCTGATGAATACAGAGGGGAAAGGCATAGTACATTTCGGTGCATTTAACTCTTGCACACTTGCTTTTAACTCTTTTCCAGAAAGCTAAAATGTAGAACAGATACAAAGGGAGCTGTTCTAGATGGAAAGGAGAATTGTGGGTGGGAGAGAAGGCGAGACAGCAAGTGGTACATCACCTGCTGTTCTCCGTCGTTTGGCAGAACCTCAGCCCTCATTAAATCCACTTCATTGCCTCTTCCACACCTGCACCTGAACAGCCATATATAGCTGGAGAAAACTCACAGCCTAGCAGACTGGTCTCTTTAAAGACAGGATCATTATCCTCAAGGGGGCTTTCCCGAGTTTATTTACTTGTTTAAATAACCAGAGCATTCAGTCATCAAAATTGATTTCATGCTAAAATCACCTAGGTAGCTTTAAAACCTACTGATGCTGGGGTCTCAATCCCCAAAATATTGTTATGAAATTGGTCGTGGGTGTGACCTGGGCATGCAGATTTTTGGAATAGTCTTGATTCATTCCAGTGTGCAAATCTGAGAAAAGCTGGCTTTGAAATCACTTGGAGATCTTAATAAAGTGCAGATTCTGGTTTGTTTGTTGTGGGGCGATTCTTCATTTCTAACAAGCTCCCCAGTCACGCTGATGCTGCTGGTCTATAGACCACATTCTGAATAGCACAGACCTAGAGTCTTATTTCTCACCTGTTTCTGTGTCCTCAGAAATGTCCAATAGTGCAATACCTTCTTTCTCCTGTCCTCACTTTCCATGCATGACCTTGCTTCCCATTTTACTAGGAAAATCCAAACCATCCGTAGGGAGATTACACAAGCTCTGACCTCAACTCTACCCACCTACATGCCATCATGCCCACACATTCTTCCCTTCACTCTTGTGATTTCAAACCATCTTTGTTCCTGTCTATTGAAAGCACCCCACATTCACACCAGAGTGGACCTCTCTATCCCTTTGACAAGTCTTCCTCTCTGTCATTATCAGCTCGTCACCAAGGACTAGATCACTATATTCAGAAGCAGGCCAGACAGAACTCTACAATACTAACAGGAAGAAAGGAAGGCAGGCAGGAAGAGAGGGAGGAAGGGAGAGAGGAAGGGGGCAGGAGGGGAGGAGGGAGGGAGGGGGGGAGGTAGGGAGGGAGAGATGGAGGGATGGAGGAAGGAGGGGAGGGGAGGGGAGGGGAGGGGAGGGGAGGAAAGGGAAGGGAAGGGATGGTCTCTTTCCTATCCCAATTTCTTCTTCTAAACCAGGTTTTCTTCACAACTGACCAGTGAACATGCTGTTTTTCTCAATCACCAATGATCTTCACATTGCCGCATGCAATGCCAACCTCAAACCTCAGCTGAGTGAACCTACAGCCTCATTTATTTGACAGAGTCATCATCACTCTTCTTACCTTAGGAAACTTTCTTGGTGTGGATGCCTCACACTCCTGGTCTTTTCCTTCTACCTCCCCTGGTGTTTCTTCCTAGCCTCCTTTATTGATTTATCCTTATCTACACAACCTTTAAACATGATTGTGGTACAGCCTTACCGTTTGAATGTTTCAATTTTCATATCTATACGCACTCCCATCCTGGTCTTATGTAGACTAATTACTTGAAATCCTATTTGTCTGCTGATAACAAAATTTTTATCTCCAATTGATACTTCTCATCTGAACTCTAATTTTGTGCATCCAACTCTTCCTTAATAGTTCTACACAGATGCTAATATTCGCCTCAATCTAACATGTCAAAACCAGAAGTCATCACCACAACCAAAAATTAAAACAAAACAAAACAAAAATGGAAAAAGAAGAAAGTAAAAATCCCTTCTTCCCTTGCAGTGTTTTCCATGTTGATTATTGTCAATTACTCAACTGAAGACTCAGGTATTATTTTTGAGCTCTTTCTGTCTTTCCCAACCTACATCTGATCTTTCAGGAAATCTTATACAGTCTGTCTTCCAAGTACAAGCAGAATCTGACCACTTCTTCCCACTTTCTCTCCTACCTTCTCTAAACCATTTCCATTGTACCCTGGAGGCATAGCATTCACATTTTAACTGGATTCCTGATTCCAATGTTTTCCCTTGTAGACTACTATTAACACATAGGCAGAGAGACACTGTTCTATGATAGAATGGATCATGCCAGCTTCGGCTCCAGCTTTCCAGGAATTCCCCATTTCCCTGGCAGTAAACATCAATGTCCTTAGAAAGATCTGCAAGGCCCCACATGACTTCCCTCCCACCACTTTATTACTCTTTCTCCCTTTATCATTCTAATCCGGCCAAAATAAGCTTCTTGCTGATCCTTGAACACTCCAATTGCCCTTCCAAGGCATGGGCAATACCTGCTTCCACTTCCTCTTCCCAGAATACTCTTCCCCCAGGCAACCAAATGGCTGGCTGTTTCACCATCATCAAGGTTGTGTGAAAAATGAACTTTTCAATGGCTCAGTCAAGTAGGCAGTAATACCCTTCCCCAAGTATTTCTCAATACTTGGAATTTACATTAAGAAAACAAAAAGTTAATGACAATATCAGGTACTTTTTTAAAAAATGGAGAGATCCATTTTATGAGTTATTACAATGAACTTTTTTAAAGTAGTGCTTCTCAAACTGAATTTTGCATGTAAAAACACCCGGGGATCTTGTTAAAAATGCAGATTCATATTCAGTAGGCCTGGAGAGTTGGCTGAGGATTTTTGTTCCTGACAGGTGGCCAGGTGATATCCATGATGCAGCTGGTCTTTTTGCCACAATTTGAGTAGAGGGTCCTCAGAGGATTTTTAAGAACTTTTAGTAATATACAGAAATACCAAAAGTAAAAAGAAGAAAAAGAAATCATTTGTGTTTTACCTACTCATAAATTGTTATATGTCTTGGTCAGTACAGGCTGCTATAACAAGTCACAGACAGAGTGGCTTAAATAATGAATTATTTTTCCTCACAATTCTGGAGATTGGGAAGTCCAAGACAGAGATGCCGGCACACTTAGGGTCTGATGAAAAGAACCCACTTCCTGGTTTGTAGATGGATGTCTTCTCTATTTATCCTTACATGTTGGAAAGAAGGAAAAGAAGAAGGAAGCTATTTTGTGTCTCTTATAAGGGCACTAATCCCATCCTGGGGGCAGCACCCTTATAATCTCATCACCTCCCAAAGGCCCCGCCTCCAAATATCAGCCACTGGGGGTTAGAGACTTACGTATGATTTTATGGGGATATAAAATACGGTTTATAACAAATTATAGCATGTTTAGTATCACTGGGTTTTCTTCATCTATAGAGATTGCACATTCCTTTAGTGCATTTATTCATTAAAATAAGTGTCAAGGATATACCATGCAACACACAAGTAGTGTATTGGATGCTGAGCATACAAAAATAAGGAGAGGATTGGCACAGTAGCTTATGCCTGTAATCCCAGAGCTTTGGGAGGCTGAGGCAGGAGGATCACTTAAGGCCCAGAGTGTGAGATCAGCATAGGAAACATGGTGAGACCCTCATCTCTACAAAAATTTTAAAATATTAGCTGGGTGTGGTGGCATGCACCTGTAGTTCCAGCTACTTGGGAGGGTGAGGTGGGAGGATTGCTTGAATCCAAGAGTTCAAGGCTGCACTGAACTATAATCATACTACCGCACTCCAGCCTGGGTGACAGAGAAACACCTTGTCTCTAAAACATAAAAAATAAAACAAGTGAAGACTCGGCCCTTCTGGTCAGAGATTTCACAGAAATATTGGACTGTCTGTCTTTTCTTTCCTTTCATCTTTTCTGAAGACAGACAGGTAACAATTCAGCATTTGAGGACAGACAGAAGGTAACAATTCAGCATTCAGTGATAAGGTGAAGAGAAGCCAAAATTCCATGTAAACATGTGGACACTGTTTAGAAAATACTGCAACTTAGCATTCCCTTCTGGACACTAACAATCAGAAGTTTAAAAATAGCTCACGATTAACTCAAAGAACTTTGCACATACTTTCTCTGTAAAATTCAGGAACAATTTCTATTACTGATATTTCATCTGAATAATATGTAATTATACAGTATAGACAAATTAAGTGTGAGATATAAAGGTATTTCAAGAGAAGTACTTCAGAAAGTTCATTCTGAGTGAACAAATACACATCTTATAATATTTTGTTTGATTTCCTTTCTAGCAACAATTTTATTCTGCTGAGAGACACAGTTACTGTAAAACTATCTCATAATATTATATTTGTACATAAAGTTGGATGTTTTGCAAATTGATAATGAGCTAATTCACTTCTGTAGTTTATAAAAATGTAGTATTTCAACAATAGTTTGAATTGTTGTAGGTTAGTTTTTGATATTTGTTTTGGGACGCTGCATTCAGTTGCTCCTGGCAGATTTTACATGCAGAAGAGGAAGAATGACTTACACTTACACTGCACCTCTGCTGGTCATTCCTCCACTGACTTACTCACAACGTGTTCATTGCCTGCACTTCTGCTGGGAGCCAGCTAGTGTGCTAGTCCAGCCCAAAGGATGTAAAGAGGAATAAGACACGGTCTCTACCTTTGAACATCTTGGTTCAGAAAGAATGTCATGTGAATAAATAAGTATTCTTTCTCAGGAGAAAGGAGAAAGAATGGAAATAAAGTATTGTGGGCAGAGGAAGGTAATAGGGAAATTGACTGCCTCATCTGAAAGGAACCTTAGTTTTAATTGGTCTTGAAGAATTAAAAACTTAAAACAACCTTATTCCAAGTTTTTTATTCTACTGGGGGCAGGTGAAGGAATTTGATATTAAAAGGTGCAGAGCATTAAAAAAATTGGGGGCAGTTTCGTCTTGGCCAAGGTGAAGGAAACAGGAGAAGATGGTTGAATGAAATCTGAGAAAGAATAGGCCAGATTTTGACAGACTTTTCTCCACAGAGGAGAAGTTTAGCTAGAAAGAAAGGACACAGCTTTGCCCAATGATACCAAAACTTAGAGGATGAAAAATATTTAAAGATTATGCAAATTAAACTGACATTTGCATGTAACAATGCGTGTATTCCTTTAGCAATATAGGGGAAAAAATCTCAGGGCATTCTCAACCTTTAATTTTGTAAAAATGTTTAATTTCAATATAACTGAAGTTTTATATATATTTATATATATATATGTAATTTATTTATGTATGCATATTGTAATGAAATTGTCCTTATTGGGCTACAATAAAAACCAGTAGTTCTTTCCATCACTCTTCTCCATTTCTGGCATTGCAAATACATGCATTTTTAACTGTTTTAGTTGTTTTCTCAAGATATTTACTTCCTTTTTTTAAATAGCAAGCTTATGTTTTTGTTTGTTTGTTTTTTGGATTTAGATATTATCCACCTATTACTTATTGATTTATCTCTTTTATCACTTCCACTACCATTTTACTTCTTTCACTTCCTCTCCACCTATAATGAACACAGGAATTGGCTAAATCAAGTATACTTTGTTTCTGTTATTAACACTATATTTCAGTTATTCACAGTCAAACCATATGATGAACAATGATTGTATTCCCTTCTAATACATCTCTTTGGTTTTCCTTGGAGTTAGTAATTGCCTTTTGTTTACTTGTCTAATTTTTATGTAACTTTTCTTGAATTGTCTCTGACTCTCCCACAGAAATATATGCCTGTTTTCAAAATAACCAGAAACATCTGTATGTTCTTGAACCACTGAACTCATTCCCTCTGGACATGCTGCATAGCTTTGATATTGGAATTTCTTATCTCCATTGCTCCTGTAATTTATTTAGTTTCTCTCTTGTGTTGCCACTACTACTTCTTTACTCTCAGTCCTTTTCTGTTTTGGTAAATCACTCCCTTTAGTAATTTCCTCAGAAAAGATGATACATTTTTCAGACTTTAAATATGTGAGGATATTTGTATTGTATGCTCACATTTGATTGGTGACTTTACCTGGCATTGTATAATGTTCTAGGTGGAGAATAACTTTCACATAGTTTTTTGAAGGAATTGCTTTATTGGCTCCCACCCTCAAGCATTTTATTGCAAAATTCCATATCAACATTATTGATTTTTTTTCAAAGTAAACGTTCTTAACCTTGCAAGTCTGAATTAGGTTAAATTCTTTATACACAATCATTAATTGTTTTTTTTTTCCTCTTGTTCACCAACTGCTGACAGCCAGAATTCCTCTCTCAAGAAATTGACCAACCCAAAGTAAAAAAAAAAATCAGATGCTGAGAGTGATGGTCACCCAGTGAAATAGCAAGGTCTCTAGTGAGTTATTGTACTGTAAAGGTCACCATTAGAAAACAAGAGCTACCAATTGACATTTTAGTGTCACTCTCAACATGGATTGAGCAGTCCAGAAAGACCAAATAGTTGACATAGGTTTTAACATGATATATAGACTAAGGCAAACAAAAAAGAGATTAAAAAAAGAGACTCAGAGGAAAGAGGAAAGCTATCCTTAAAGGAGTATATCTCTACTATTTCTTCTTTTTTTCTTCTGATGTTAGATGCTTAGTGCATTAATTTTGAGCCTTCCATCTTTACAAATAAATATGACAAAGATAGTGAATGTTATGGCATAAAATATTAAAGCATAAAATATATGTTTAGGGACAAAGGTAAGGAACGTCTTCTAAAATAAAATCAGCATAGAGCTTAGACATATTGGACTATTGAATGAGCCTCACTCTGAAATCTTGCCCAGTGTCAAATGCTACTAATAATTTCACACAACCAAAGCAAAGTCTGGGACCATCCACACTCCTACTTGAATCCTTTCTTCTTTCATTAGGACACGTTCTGACCCTGGGTTCCAACTATGAGTTTTCTAAGCAGTGCTTGTGGGAGCACCCCTTATGCAGAAGGGAGATGCTTCTTTCATGAGACATTTCCAAGTAGACTCAATTACACAGCTTATGTAACATTTTTCAGAAATCCACATCCCTAAGTCTATAAACAATACTAACCAGACCAGTTACAACAGTCTGCTAAAAGTGGATCGTAAAAACTTTGTAATGGTATCTCCCACTAGGAGATAAAATTAAGAGTGTTTTCCAAGAGGTCTGACATTTGCAAGCTTACAGGTAAATTGCCCAAGTCATCTTTCTTTCTTTTCCTTGGCATCCCCAGTAAACAAGAAAAAGAATTCCTAAACTGCTATTAGCCCTTTTTTTACCAAAGGTTTTAAGATTTGGGCACTAAGGTATTTTTTTCTCTAAACTATATTTTATTTTTTAAAAAAATTAAACAAAAACATAAAGTATGAGGAGATATTTTGAGTATTCATGTAATTTTAGGAAGTTAGGTGAGCTAATATCAACAGTTAAGATATGCACACAAGAAAACAGTAATAAAGGTGTGCTGTGAACTGCTTAGCAAGAAATAGGCACTTCTCTAATAGAAAAAATATTTAGAGACTGAGTGGTAGTTCTGAATGAATCCTGTGTCTTTGTTTATCATTATTGTTGAAAAGTCTGGAGATACGGTTCATATTGCCTTTAAATTTCTTCACATTGGTAATAGCATGATTTCTGACTTAGGGTAAGTGTTTTCACTTTAATAATTGTTGCAATTTATTTTGAACTATTACCCTATTCTTAGACAATATTCCCAAAATAGTCCTCATATGTTTCAGATTGTTATACCTGCAGAGAGTTATTTTGTGGCTAAACCAGATGAACCCCCCTGTAATAGTTGTATGCATTGGGAAAAGGTATTCTCAACAAATAGAAACTTTCCCTGCAGTTAAATTGAGTATGGGGCCAAGGAATCACTACCCTTCTGACTGAGGAAATGTATAAATCAATGGTACTCTCTAAATAATATATGAGAGTGGATACTCAATCTGTTTCACATTGAGTTTGCAGGGGAGTAGGTTTGGGTTAGGCAGAGTAGAGATTAATGAGACCATGTGTATTTCCTGCTCTGTGGGTAAATAGCTCAATATTCACCAGGGAAGTCAGTGAAAGAAAGCAGTGGACCCTGTGTGTAAGTGTCAGATATTTTGAAACCATGCTCAATGGAAATTAATTAAGTACTCCAATGTCCATGATTAAATAAGTCTTTTGGGGGAAACTAGAAAACTCACTGAAAAGGAAATGGAAGAAAAATGAAATGAATTCTAAGCAGCAATGACAGAAACAACTGTAGACTATGTTGTGACCAGGGCTTGTGCCAGGTGTGGCCAAAATGTCTCTGTATCTTTTATATATAATAGTTCTCACTTGCTTGTGTCATTCAATCAGTATTTGTCAGGGCTTGTACCTATAAAGAATGATACTTGAGTCCTCAAATAGGAGAGTAAATTAGTCAAGAGAAAGTCCAAGGCTGGTGGGACTGGGGTCTTGGAAGCGAGAACAATGAGGAGAACTAACTGGAGAGATGGTAGAATTATGGGAATATGATGGTGAGCAACGGCAAAGCCATCCCTGTCTTTATTGTGATGGCAGTCATGTGGGGAGAAACAGATATATTTTCAAAAGCTACTACAACGTAGTATGATGAGTGTCTGAAGACGTAAGTACATGTGAGTTTACCTGAAAGATCCCTGATACGGTTTGGCTCTGTATTCTTGCCCAAATATCATATTAAATTGTAATTCCCAATGTGGGGAGGGGGGCCTGGTGGAAGATGATTGGATCTTGAGAGTGGATTTCCCCTTGCTGTTCTTATGATAGTGATGAGTTCTTGTAAGATCTGGTTGTTTAAAACTGTGTAGCACTTCTGCCTTTGCTCTATCTCTCTCTGTCTCCTCCTCTGCCATGGTAAGACATGCTTGCTTCCCTTCGCCCTTCTCCATGATTGTAAGTTTTATGAGGGCTCCCAGCCATGCTTCCTTTACAGCCTGTGGAATTGTGTGTCAATTAAACCTTTTTTCTTCATAAATAACCAAGTCTCAGGTAGTTCTTCATAGCAGTGTGAGAATGGACTAATACAGTTCCTAAATCAATTACAGGTGGAAGTCAAACTTCATGAAGAAAGTAGCATCTATCAGAAACCAGGAATCTGAAAGGGAGCAGATGAAATGTGGCAGAAATTTTTTTTTTTTTTTAAAAAGCTGCTATCTTGGAAAAGATGTGTTTCCTTGAAATAGGAGTTGACATTATGTATGTGATAATCCAGAGAGGAGAATAGGGAGAAAATGGATGAATATACAATAGCAGAACATCCAGACAAAAGAAGAGCACATTCAAAGGCCTTTGCCCTTTAGAGTAAAGACTAGCTTTAATTAAATATGACACTTGGGGTCTCTATAAAATAGACCCTGCAAGACTGTCAGCATCATCTTTTATCACCCACTGCAGCAGACTGAATGTTTATGTCACCAAAATTCCTTTCTTGAAATCCTAACCTCTGGCTGGGTGCAGTGGCTCATGTCTGTAATCCCAACACTTTGGGAGGCCAAGGTGGGTGGATCGCTTGAGCTCTGGAGTTCAAGACCAGCCTGGGCAACATGGTGAAACTCTACCTCTACTACAAATACAAAAATTACCCAGGCGAGGTGACGCGTGCCTGCAGTCCCAGCTACTTGGGGGGCTGAGGCAGGAAGATCACTTGAGCATGGGAGGTCGAGGCTGCAGTGAGCCATGATCTTGGGACTGCACTCCAAGCTGGGCAGCCGAGAAACCCTGTCTCAAAGAAACAACAACAGCAACAAAAAACAATAAAGACAAGAAAAAGAAAATCCTAACTCCACCAGATGGTATTAGGAGTTGGGGGCTTTGAGAGGTGATTAGGTCATGATGGTAAAGCCTTCATTAATTAGATTAGTGCCCTTATAAAAGGGATCCCAGAGAACTCCCTTGCCCCTTCCACCTTGTGAGGGCATAGCAAGAAGGCGCCATCTCTGTGAACCAGGAAGTTCGTTCAGCAGACACAGAATCTGCCATGCCTTGATCTTGGAGTTCCAGCCTCCAAAACTGTGAGCAATAAATGTCTGCTGTTTATAAGCCACCCAGTTTATGATATTTCATTATAGCAGCCATAACTGACTAATACACTACCTTGCCACCTGGGCATTCAAAGCCATACAGCTACTCTTGACTTTATTTCAGATCAGATAGCAACAGCTTAACAGCTGGTTGGATATGGGCAGTAGGGTAGAGAATTCAGTGGAATTATCAAATGGTAATGGAAGATTGTAAATTGCTACAAGCATTTCGAGGGACAACTCACCTTATGGTCTGCTAAGTGCCTTACAATTATTTTTTCCAGGTATTGTTGTCTCCATCCTACATAAGATGGAACCACAGCTCAGAAAGGTATGGTGATCAACTTGAAGTCACATGTCAGAGCTTGGTTTAGAACTCACATTTGCCTAGTTTCGATGCCCTTCTTCCTTCCATTGTATCTAACTCTCAGCAAAGCCAAGATACAAACATAAATTATGCAATGTTACGGTGCTCATTTTGCTTATGTAAAAATGAGATCTTTTTATTATGCAAAGACAAGACACCAGAAACTCATATCCATGATAGAAATGGCTATTTAATATGAACATTGTTTGTATTCATCTAAGAAATGACATTGTGATGGGAAAATGGATTTAGTCATGGTATTTTGATTCCATCATAATAATGCTTTATGTTTTTAAATGTGTTTGTATTTGTGATGGATTGGGACTCAAGTAACCTGTGAGGAAGTTTAGACCAACAATGGGCTTCATATATGTTCCAAATGGGTTTATTTTCTATCCACTTCTAAATCCATATTGGATAAGAAAAACACAAATTCTAAAAAATGAAACTCAATTGGTTAGTTCTCCCAATATAAAGACCGTGATAAATGTATTTGTACTTTTGTAGGATTTACTTCTTCACCTAGGTAAATTAATAAGACCAAATCAAAAGATGTACCAAAAAATGGCACAAAGGAGAAGCCCAGTGAAAACACAGTTGGAAACACAAGAAGAGAATGAATTTAGCCACAAGTTGTCAATTTCTACAGTTAGAATCTGATTAGTCAGTGAAAATGAAATGCCAAATTAAAAATAATTAACACACTTTACATGAACCGGGACAACAAATTAACCACACCACACATCACATACAACTAAGATTAAATATGTTGTGTCCGTAGACTGGGGAAAGAGTCTAAAAAAAATACAACAAAGTAACAAAGTTTATAATAGTGTTATCTCCAAACCACAAAAGGTTGACTCTAAGAATTTTTATTTTGATAGTAAAGTCCACTAAAAAGGCACATTATTAGATTCAATTTTTATGTCTGTCTTTGAAGTTGTCTTAGATATAATATATTATTTAAAATTGTTTTCAATATATTCATTACTCTTATTGAATAAGCATGTT
This sequence comes from Papio anubis, assembly GCF_008728515.1. Taxonomy (NCBI): domain Eukaryota; kingdom Metazoa; phylum Chordata; class Mammalia; order Primates; family Cercopithecidae; genus Papio; species Papio anubis. Next base: position 137,553,159 of record NC_044996.1, read on the forward strand.
ATTTGTCTACTGTAAGAAATTGGAAAATAATTTTGTTTTATATAGAGAGTCAATAGCTGAGCAATATGAGATTCACACACAATAAAAAACCAATAAGCAATTATAGAACATCATCTTCATGTTAATTATCTTTTTTTTTTTTTTCTTTTTGAAGTTTCATTAGAGCATTTTCTTTTCTTTTTTTTTTAATTTATTTATTATTATTATACTTTTAAGTTGTAGGGTACATGTGCATAACGTGCAGGTTTGTTATATGTATACTTATTTGTGCCATGTTGGTGTGCTGCACCCATCAGCACCGTCATTTACATCAGGTATAACTCCCAATGCAATACCTCCCCCCTCCCCTCCCATGATAGGCCCGGTGTGTGATGTTCCCTTCCTGAGTCAAGTGATCTCGTGTTCAGTTCCCACCTATGAGTGAGAACATGCGGTGTTTAGTTTCAGTTCTTGTGATGAATATGCTAGAATGATGGTTTCCAGCTGCATCCACATCCCTACAAAGGATACAAACTCATCCTTTTTTATGGCTGCATAGTACTCAATGGTGTATATGTGCCACATTTTTCTTAATCCAATCTGTCACTGATGGACATTTGGGTTGATTCAAGTCTTTGCTATTGTGAATAGTGCTGCAGTAAACATCACGTGTGCATGTGTCTTTATAGCAGCATGATTTATAATCTTTAATTATATCCCCAGTAATGGGATGGCTGGGTCATATGGTATCCTAGTTCTAGATCCTTGAGGAATGTCACTGTTTCCATAATGGTTGAACTAGTTTACAATCCACCAACAGTGTAAAAGCGTTCCTATTTCTCCACATCCTCTCAGCACCTGTTGTTCCTGACTTTTAATTAAGCCATTCTAACTGGTGTGAGATGGTATCTCATTGTGGTTTTGATTTGCATTTCTCTGATGGCCAGTGATGATGAGCATTTTTCATGTGTCTGTTGGCTGTATGGAATATTTCTTTTTTGAGAACTGTCTGTTCATATCCTTTGCCCACTTTTTTGATGGGGTTGTTTGTTTTTCTTGTAAAAAGTTGTTTTAGCGGAGTTCTTTGTAGGTTCTGGATATTAGCCCTTTGTCAGATGAGTAGATTATAAGAAATTTTTCTCCCATTCTGTAGGTTGCTGTCCCTCTGATGGTAGTTTCTTTGCTGTGCAGAAGCTCTTTAGTTTAATTAGATCCCATTTGTCAATTTTGGCTTTGCTGCTGTTGCTTTTTGGTGTTTAGACATGAAGTCTTTGCCCATGCCTATGTCCTGAATGATAATTTACTACCTAGGTTTTCCTCTAGGATTTTTATGAGTATTAGGTCTAACATTTAAGTCTCTAATCCATCTTGAATTAATTTTAAATTATAAGGAGTAAGGAAAAGGATCAGTTCAGCTTTCCTTATGGCTAGCCAATTTCCCAGCACCATTGTGTCAGGAATCGCTCCCCATTTCTTGTTTTCTCTCAGGTTTGTCAAAGATCAGATGGCTGTAGATGTGTGGTATTATTTCTGAGGACTCTGTTCTGTTCCATTGGTCTATATCTCTGTTTTGGTACAGTACCAGTACCAGTACCATGCTGTTTTTACTGGTTACTGTAGCCTTGTGGTATAGTTTGAAGTCAGGTGGCTGATGATGCCTCCAGCTTTGTTCTTGTTAGGATTGTCTTGGGAGATCTTGAACTCTTTTTTGGTTCCATATGAACTTTAAAGCAGTTTTTCCAATTCTATTGAAGAAACTCATTGGTAACTTGATGGGGATGGCATTGAATCTATAAATTGCAGCAGGCGAGTATGGCCATTTTCCGTGTGATTCTTCTATCCATGAGCATGGTATGTTCTTCCATTTAACGTCTCTTTATTTCACTGAGCAGTGGTTTGTAGTTCTCCTTGAAGAGGTCCTTTACATGCATGTAAGTTGGATTCCTAGGTATTTGATTCTCTTGAAACGGTGTGAATGGAAGTTCATTTCTGATTTGGCTCTCTGTTTGTCTGTTACTGGTGTATAAGAATGCTTTGGCCAGTTTTTTGCACATTAATTTTGTATCCTGAGGGCTTGCTGAAGTTGCTTATCAGCTTAAGGAGATTTTGGGCTGAGACAATGGGGTTTTCTAAATATACAATCATGTCATCTGCAAACAGGGACAATTTGACTTCTTCTTTTCTAACTGAATACCCTTGATTTCTTTTCTCTTTACTGGTGCCTAGCCAGAGCTTTATTTATGTTGAATAGAATTGGGTAGAGAAGGGGCATCCCTGTCTTTAATGCCAGTTTTCAAGGGAATTTTTTCCAGTTTTGCCCATTCAGTGAAGTATTGGCTGTGGGTTTGTCATAAATAGCTCTTGTGATTTTGAAGTGCGTTCCATCAATACGAATTTATTGGCGTTTTTAGCATGAGAAGGGCTGTTGGGTGTTTTGTCAAAAGCCTTTCTGCATCTATTGAGATAATCATGTGGTTCTTGTCTTTGGTTCTGTTTATATGGATTATGTTTATTGTTGTGAATGTTAGACCAATAGCATCCAGGGATGACCCCTTGATCATGGTGAATAAGCTTTTTGATGTGTTGCTGAATCGGTTTTGCCAGTATTTTTATTGAGGATTTTTTGCATCGATGTTCATCAAGGGATATTGGTCTAAAATTACTCTTTTTTGTTGTGTCTCTGCCAGGCTTTGGTATCAGGATGATGTTGGCCTCATAAAATGAGTTAAGGGAGGATTCCTCTTTTCTATTGATTAGGTGGATTTCAGAAGGAATGGTACCAACTCACTCCTTGTACCCTCTGGTAGAATTCAGCTGTGAATCCATCTGGTCCTGGACTTTTGGTTGGTAGGCTATTAATTGTGCCTCAATTTCAGAGCCTGCTATTGGTCTATTCAGGGGATTCAGCTTCTTCCTGGTTTGATCTTGGAAGAGTGTAAGTGTCAGGAAATTATCCATTTCTCCTAGATTTTCCAGTTTATTTAGCGTGCGAGTGTTTATAGTATTCTCCTGATGGTAGTTTGTATTTCTGTGGGGGCGTCCATTCCTCTGCTAGCTTTTCGAATGTGTTTGCTCTTGCTTCTCTAGTTCTTTTAATTGCGATGTTAGGTGTGTTTAGATCTTTCCTGCTTTCTCTTGTAGTGCTACTGGGTACCTCACACTGCTTTAAATATTGTCCCAGAGATTCTGGTATGTTGTATCTTTGTTCTCATTGGTTTTCCAAGAACATCTTTTATTTCTGCCTTCATTTTAAGTGATGTACCCAATAGTCATTCAGGGAGCAGGTTGTTCAGTTTCCATGTAGTTGAGCAGTTTTGATTGAGTTCTTAGTCCCTGCGTTCTGGATTTGATTGCCTGTGAGTCCTGAGAGACAGTTTGTTATAATTTCTGTTCTTGTACATTTGCTGAGGAGTGCTTTACTTCCAGTGCGTGGTCAATTTTGGAGTAGGAGTAGAGTGTGGTGCTGAGAAGGAAAATATATATTCTGTTGATTTGGGGTGGAGAGTTCTATAGATGTCTATTAGGTCTGCTTGCTGCAGAGATGAGTTCAATTCCTGGATATCCTTGTTAACTTTCTGTCTCGTTGATCTGTCTAATGTTGACAGTGGAGTGTTGAAGTCTCCCATTATTATTGTATGGGAGTCTAAGTCTCTTTGTAAGTCTCTAAGGACTTGCTTTATGAATCTGGGTGCTCCTGTATTGGGTGCATATATATTTAGGATAGTTAGCTCTTCATGTTGAATTGATCCCTTTACCATTATGTAATGGCCTTCTTTGTCTCTTTTGATCTTTGATGGTTTAAAGTCTGTTTTATCAGAGACTAGTATTGCAACCCCCGCTTTTTTTTGTTCTCCATTTGCTTGGTAAATCTTCCTTCATCCCTTTATTTTGAGCCTATGTATGTCTCTGCGTGTGAGATGGGTCTCCTGAATACAGCAGACTGATGAGTCTTGACTCTTTATCCAGTTTGCCAGTCTGTGTCTTTTAATTGGAGCATTTAGTCCATTTACATTTAAGGTTAAGATTGTTATGTGTGAACTTGATCCTGCCATTATGATATTAACTGGTTATTTTGCTCGTTAGTTGATGCAGTTTCTTCCTAGCCTCGATGGTCTTTACATTTTGGCATGTTTTTGCAATGGCTGGTACCGGTTGTTCCTTTCCATGTTTAGTGCTTCCTTCAGGGTCTCTTGTAAGGCAGGCCTAGTGGTGACAAAATCTCTAAGCATTTGCTTATCTGTAAAGGATTTTATTTCTCCTTCACTTATGAAACTTAGTTTGGCAGGATATGAAATTCTGGGTTTAAAATTCTTTTCTTTAAGAATGTTGAATATTGGCCCCCACTCTCTTCTGGCTTGTAGAGTTTCTGCCGAGAGATCTGCTGTGAGTCTGATGGGCTTCCCTTTGTGGGTAACCCGACCTTTCTCTCTGGCTGCCCTTAAGATTTTTTCCTTCATTTCAACTTTGGTGAATCTGGCAATTATGTGTCTTGGAGTTGCTCTTCTCGAGGAGTATCTTTGTGGCGTTCTCTGTATTTCCTGGATTTGAATGTTGGCCTGCCCTACTAGGTTGGGGAAGTTCTCCTGGATGATATCCTGAAGAGTGTTTTCCAACTTGGTTCCATTTTCCCCCTCACTTTCAGGCACCCCAATCAGACGTAGATTTGGTCTTTTTACATAATCCCATGCTTCTTGCAGGCTTTGTTCATTTCTTTTTCTTCTTTTTTCTTTTGGTTTCTCTTCTCACTTCATTTCATTCATTTGATCCTCAATCGCTGATACTCTTTCTTCCAGTTGATCGAGTCGGTTACTGAAGCTTGTGCATTTGTCATGTATTTCTCGTGTCATGGTTTTCATCTCTTTCATTTCGTTTAGGACCTTCTCTGCATTAATTACTCTAGCCATCAATTCTTCCACTTTTTTTTCAAGATTTTTAGTTTCTTTGCGCTGGGTACGTAATTCCTCCTTTAGCTCTGAGAAATTTGATGGACTGAAGCCTTCTTCTCTCATCTGGTCAAAGTCATTCTCCGTCCAGCTTTGATCCGTTGCTGGCGATGAGCTGCGCTCCTTTGCCGGGGGAGATGCGCTCTTGTTTTTTGAATTTCCAGCTTTTCTGCCCTGCTTTTTCCCCATCTTTGTGGTTTTATCTGCCTCTGGTCTTTGATGATGGTGATGTACTGATGGGGTTTTGGTGTAGGTGTCCTTCCTGTTTGATAGTTTTCCTTCTAACAGTCAGGACCCTCAGCTGTAGGTCTGCTGGAGATTGCTTGAGGTCCACTCCAGACCCTGTTTGCCTGGGTATCAGCAGCAGAGGCTGCAGAAGATAGAATATTTCTGAACAGCGAGTGTACCTGTCTGATTCTTGCTTTGGAAGCTTCCTCTCAGGGGTGTACTCCGCCCTGTGAGATGTGGTGTGTCAGACTGCCCCTAGTGGGGGATGTCTCCCAGTTAGGCTACTGAGGGGTCAGGGACCCACTTGAGCAGGGAGTCTGTCCCTTCTCAGATCTCAACCTCCGTGTTGGGAGATCCACTGCTCTCTTCAAAGCTGTCAGACAGAGTCGTTTGCGTCTGCAGAGGCTTCTGCTGCATTTATTGTTTACTGTGCCCTGTCCCCAGAGGTGGAGTCTACAGAGACAGGCAGGTTTCCTTGAGCTGCTGTGAGCTCCACCCAGTTGGAGCTTCCCAGCAGCTTTGTTTACCTACTTAAGCCTCAGCAATGGCGGGCGCCCCTCCCCCAGCCTCGCTGCTGCCTTGCCTGTAGATCACAGACTGCTGTGCTAGCAATGAGGGAGGCTCCCTGGGCGTGGGACCCTCCCGGCCAGGTGTGGGATATGATCCTCAGGTGTGCCTGTTTGCTTAAAGCGCAGTATTGGGGTGGGAGTTACCCGATTTTCCAGGTGTTCTGTGTCTCAGTTCCCCTGGCTAGGAAAAGGGATTCGCTTCCCCCTTGCACTTCCCAGGTGAGGCGATGCCTCGCCCTGCTTCAGCTCTCGCTGGTCGGGCTGCAGCAGCGGACCAGCACGGATTGTCCGGCACTCCCCAGTGAGATGAACCCAGTACCTCAGTTGAAAATGCGGAAATCACCGGTCTTCTGTGTCGCTCACGCTGGGAGTTGGAGACTCTGGAGCTACTCCTATTCGGCCATCTTGCTCCGCCCCCGAAGATATCTCCATGTTAATTATCTTTAAACATTATAGATGAGACAACAATGTGAGTATTGTAGCAGTATCATTACTGCACTGAATAAATTAAAAGTAGAAATGTATGTTAGCTATCATTTTAACATTCATACTTGCTGGTAAATCCACCTGAAAGATATTCACCTTCAGCTTAATTATATATTTATGTGGATTCAAAATTCTTATGAGCGTTAATGTGAACTTTGACACTTTAATAAATGAAAAAGTAGGATGTTAGGATGAGATATTGGATGATATATTCAATTTATTCCTAAAATATATAATACTGCTTGCTGTGACTCTTTCAACTGGAGTAATTGGTTGCAATTAAAATAATGAGATATTCCAAACAGTGATATATGCATTACAAATGTAGAGTGATAAGTAATTTGTAATTCCTATATCATTTTTATGCTGATACATTTCTTTCTAATTATAATAATCTTTTGAGCTAATAGGAGTATGTTTTGTCATATGGATTATATTCTGGGATAATTACCTTTTTGTGATAGCTAACTTGAAAAACTTTTGACTATACCTAAAATATAGTATAAGTATGTATTTTGGAAACAGAACTTTGGGAAACTGTTCAGAAGTATCTACAAGCTGAATACATGCATGCTCTATGACCCAGTATTTTCATTCCTAGGTAAATATCCAACATAAGTGGGTACTTGTGTTTACCAAAGACATGTGCAAGAATGGTTATAGTGTCATTGTGTAGTAATTTTAGCTATATACTTTTAAGCTTTGGCTATCTGACCTGCTTGAGTGTGAAGGCAACAATGATGATTTGAAAATTGGATATGGGCACTTAATGGCAGAATTAATATTTAATTATCATCTGTGATTTAAAACAAGTTAGTTCATATCCTGAATAATATGATAGTTAATACTAGTCCAACATTTACTGACTGCTGTGTGGAAGAATAAATTGATTGCTTCTGTGAATATTTACTCTCAGCACTTGATGTGTATTAACTCCTTTAATACTGAAATCAACTTCATGAAATACGCTCTTTTTAAAGGCCTAGAACATAAAATGTAAAAAGATGACTTATTCAAAGTCAAGTAAATAGTAAGTAATAAGTTGCATGAAAAAAATACATCAGGTAAATGTTAGGAAGACTGGTAGATGGCTTCGTTTTGTAGTATCAGGGCTGGCTTTATTTATTTATTTATTTATTTATTTATTTATTTATTTATTTTTGAGTAGATATATAAACTGCAATCTAAAAGATGAGAAGAACTCAGACATGTGAAGATACTGGGGAATATTATTCCAGGCAGAGGGAGCAGCTTCTAAAACAGGCTGTAGGCCTGAGTGTTTAGCCTAAGTGTTTAGGCCTGAGTGTTAGCTTTGAGTGTTTAAGGAACGGAAACATTCAGCTAACAGAACTGAAGCAATCATGATTGAGAAGAGAGTGAGAGGCAATGAGGTTGCAGAAGGGCATAAGCCCTAGTCACATAAGAACTTCTTGGCTAGGTAAGAGTTTCACTTCCATTTTAAAGTATGTTTGGAAGTGCCGGAGAGTTTTGATCAAAGGAATAATATTTTATAACCCAAAGTATGGCGGTTTTCAGCTAATGGTGGCTGGAAGACCACTTAAGAAATTCTTGCAAGAATGAAGATGCAAGATGATGACTGCATGGAATAAGGTGACCCTAGAAGAAATGACGAAAATTGAACAGATGTGGAATATAATGTAAAACCAGAACTGACAAGAGTTATTAATACAGCCTGTTAATGGATGTAGGATGAGGGAAAGACAGGAATCACGTGTATATACCTGAGTGCACATGCTGTTCACTGAGACACAGACACTGAAGAAAAGAGTTGGAGTTTGTGTGGGATCTAGAACCAATAGCTTTATTTTGGATGTGCTGATTTTGAGTTGCATTGTAGGCATCCAAATGTAGATATGAATTAGGCAGTTAGATTTAGGATTTAGGAATTTAGAGGAGAAGTCAGAGCAGGAGATAAGAATTTGGGGTCATCCTGATAAAAACACTATACACAACCATGGGAATAGATAACATTGTCTGCAGAGACAGAAGAGCTGGAGGAAAAACAGGTGTCAGGAATGGGGCCTTGGGAGAGTTCAACATTTGGAAGAGGAGAAGATGACCAAGAAGATAAGAAACATTGACTAAGTGTATGCTATCCTTGGAGATAAGAAAATGTGTTTCCAACAGAAATCGTTTAATACGAGTATTAAAACAAAAATAACAGCTAAATAATTTAAAATGCTTTTTGAAAATTTTCCAAGATTTAACATAATAGCAATCAAAATTATAAAATTAAAATATATACAAGTATATGCTTTGTGTACTTGTTTGTGTGTGTGTCAAAGAAAGAAATCTCAGCTATCTGAAATATGTCTGAAAAAAATCTCTGTCGTGCTGCATGAGGAGTTTAACTATCCTCCTGATAGCCAGTGTAAAGAGAGATCTAACAAGAAATATGCTTATTTTCTTGTGCCAACAAAACTAGATCAAAGACAAGATCTTTTTCAAGTAACACTACTGTAGGCTCCACACCTTTCAAGCTCATCTTTCTTTGGTTCAAACCCAAAGTGGCTACCCGATAAAGGATGGTGCATGATTACCTGATTCAGGGATGTTATGTTAATTTAGGTTTCCCAGGTGACCATCTCAAATGAATGCCAATGGAACCTCAACCAGTTGTCAGACCACACAGAGCAGTTGGAACGGCATCTGCCTGGCACTCATGCCTTTGTTGAAGTACAATCAGGATCATCTAAGTTTCCTACTAACACACTACCTTGGGGTAAGAATGCTCTGTTTTCAAAAATTGTATTCATTCGCGTTCATTTGTGTAAAAGCACAGTTCTTTGGGTGCGTGCCAAAGCTACGGATTTAACAATTTAACAATTATTTTCTTCATACTTGTCCTAAATGAATAATGCCATTCTCTCCAACTGATATACAGGACCACAGTAATTTGTGGGGAAAAGGTAGCAAAACAACATGTCTTCTGTCTATAGGACAATCACCTTCAGAGTAATGCTTACTTGCTTTGAGTACACTATGCTTCCTGGTTTAAATTTAGTCTGAGTGGTATTACACTATGGGTAACTTACAGTTTGACACTTCCATGCCTTGAGACTAAATAAAGGGATCTTGCTGGGGATGCAGTGGCCATGCCGAGCCCACAGAATTGCTTAAAAGGAAGCCTCTTTATGCTTAACCTTGATTCTTCGATGCAGACATTTTCTTGTCCCCTATTACTGAAAGTAAGGGCAGAGCCTTAAGCCTGATACTCACGTTCTTCTGTGTTGTGTTCATCAGAAAACAACCAACACTAACCTCATGTAATGCTTGGGGCTTTGTCCCTATTTTTTTTTTCCTAATAGCAGGTTTTGACTCCTATGCATCATGCTTTTCACAAAATTTGGGGTTTCAGCTTTGTTATATACTCTTAATTTTATAAAGTACAAGTTAAGATATAGTTAATGATATTTTGGAAATCTTGAAAATAAAAAACAGTAAAAGTTACTATAATGTTGTCACTTAGAGAGTCGTTTGTTAACGTCTCTTAAGATTCTATTTTTCCTCCTCCTTGTCATCTTCATCTTATCCTCCTTCCTCTTCCACTCTTCCTTTTCTTCTTCTTTCTCCTCCTCCTTCTCTTTCTTTGTCTCCCTTCTCATCCCTCTTTTCTTCTTATTTTTCTCCTTCTCCTCCTTCATCTTCTTCCTCCACCAGCAAGATATTTTGTTATACCAGCCTGAATGGACTAAGACAGGAAGTGATCAACTCAACCTTCATTTCCTCTCCCCTTCCTAGAGGGAGCTCTAACCCTCTAATGACATGGTTGGTTTCCCTGGCAATCAGCTCCCATCATGGGGGCTGTTCAGAGACCCTGGGAGAACAAAGGTATATCACAAAAATATTCTAGGGATTTAAGAGCTCTGTGTCAGGAACTGAGGGTGAAATACAAAATATTAACAAAGATTCTCTTTTTTTTTAGAGATTTATTTATTATTATTATACTTTTAGGTTGTAGGGTACATGTGCATAGCGATGCAGGTTTGTTACATATGTATACTTGTGCCATGTTGATTGTGCTGCACCATCGGCCTTTCGTCATTTTACATCAGGTATAACTCCCAATGCAATCCCTCCTCCCCCTCCCCATGATAGGCCCGGTGTGTGATGTTCCCCTTCCTGAGTCAAGTGATGATCTCTCATTGTTCAGTTCCACCTATGAGTGAAGAGAACTTGTCGCGGTGTTTGGTTTTCTGTTCTTGTGATAGTTTGCTAAGAATGATGGTTCCAGCTGCATCCATGTCCCTACAAAGGACACAAACTCATCCTTTTGTAACCATGGTATTCATGAATATATGTGCCACATTTTCTTAATCAATCTGTCACTGATGGACATTTGGAGTTGATTCAAGTCTTTCTTTATTGTGAATAGTGCTGCAATAAACATCGTGTGCATGTCTTTATAGCAGCATGATATATAATCCTTTGGGTATATACCCGGTAATGGGATAGCTGGGTCATATAGTACATCTAGTTCTAGATCCTTGAGGAATAAGCCATGCTGTTTTCCATAATGGTTGAACTAGTTTACAATCCACCAACAGTAGTGTTCCTATTTCTCCCACATCCTCTCCAGCACCTGTTGTTTCCTGACTTTGTAATGATTGCCATTCTAACTGGTGTGAGATGGTATCTCATTGTGGTTTGATTTGCATTTCTCCTGATGGCCAGTGATGATGAGCATTTTTCATGTGTCTGTTGGCTGTATGAATGTCTTCTTTGAGAAATATTATTCCTTATCCTTGCCCACTTTTGATGGGGTTGTTTGTTTTTCTTGTAAATTTGTTTGGCGGAGTTCTTTGTGAGTTCTGGATATTAGCCTTTGTCAGATGAGTAGATTGCAAGAATTTACTACTCCCATTCTGTGGGATTTGCCTGTTCACTCTGATGGTAGTTTCTTTTGCTGTGCAGAAGCTCTTTAGTTTAATTAGAAGAACAAAAGATTCTCTTAGCACCTCTACCTAGAGGATTTTAGGCATTCCTGGCAAGTTCCTGTGCAAGAAACTGAGGACCAGAGACTAAACATGTATTTCTTATTATGTTATAATACCTGATATGGTTTGGCTGTGTCCCCACCCAAAACTCAACTTGAATTGTATCTCCCAGAATTCCCACATATTGTTGGAGGGACCCAGACGGAGGTAATTGAATCATGGGGGCCAGTCTTTCCTGTGCTATTCTTATGATAGTGAGTAAGTCTCATGAGATTTGATGGATTTATTATGGATTTCTGCTTTTGCATCTTACTCATTTTCTCTTGCTGCTGCCATGTAAGAAGTGCCTTTTACCTCCCACCATGATTCTGAGACCTCCCCAGCCATGTGGAACTGTAAGTCCAATTAAGTCTCTTTTTCTTCCCAGTCTCAAGTATGTCTGTTATCAGCAGCATGAAAATGGACTAATACAGTAAATTAGTACCAGTAGAGTGGGGCGTTGCTGAACAGTTACCTGAAAAATGTGGAAGCGACTTTGGAACTGGGTAACAGGCAGAGGTTGGAACAGCGTCTTCAGCTTCAGTTCCATGATGAAATCATTGTCTGCCTTTACCGTTAAGTGAACAGCGTTAGAGACCAACGTAAGCTCACACCATTGTGAGGTCAACATTAGCACATGGACAGGGTGGGAAAGAGCCTTTCAGTGGCATATATCACATCGCTAATATAGATCCTCACTGAGGTTACCAAAAATGTTACTCTCTATGTGCTTTTGTAAGGCTTGAATAATTGTTACCCAATCTTGGATTACTATTGTCACCAGGGAAAAATTGAAGAATCAAAACCATCTGACTTGAGGCAAATTCTTAAACACACCCAAGTCAGTTTCCTTAAAAAGTAATCTAGGACTTGCTTTAAAATAACTGAGTGGGGCAGGGGACAGGTCAGGTTTAGAGAGGGTAACAGGTAAAATGGAATTGGCTGACTTTTGTAGTGGTTGGAGCTGCATGATGAAAACATGGTGATCACTATAGTAGTCTCTCCACCTTTGTGCATGTCTGACAGGTTTCAAAACCCTCTCAGTTTGGAGGATGTCAGAAACCACTCCTACAGGATAGATGGACCTGAGGACATTATGCTTAAGTGAAACAAGCCAGTCACAGAAGGACAAATGCTGCCCAATTCTACTTTTATGAAATATCGAAAATTGTTAAACTCACAGAAAGTAGAATGGTCATTGCTAGGGGATGGGGGAGGGGAAAATGGAGAATTGAGGTGCAATGGGCATGGAGTTTCAGTCATACAAGATCAGAAAGTGTATTAGGGTTCTCTAGAGCGACAGAACTAATAGGATAGATGCATATATGAAGGGAGTTTACTAAGGAGCATTGACTCACAGGATCACAAGGTGAGGCCCCATGATAACCCATGTGCAAGCTGAGGAGCCAGGAAGCCAGTCCAAGTCCTAAAACTTCAAAGTAGGGAAGTCCACAGCACAGCCTTCAGTCTGTGGCCAAAGGCCAGAGATCCCCTGGTGAAACACTGGTGTAAGTCCAAGACTCCAAAAACTGAAGAACTTGGAGTCTGATGTTCGAGGAAGCTTCCAGCACAGGAGGAACATGGAGGCCAGAAGACTCAGCAAGTCGGTTTCTCCCTCCTGCTTTATTGTAGCCACGCTGGCAGCTGACTGGATGGTGCCCACCCAGAGCGAGGGTGGGTCTGCCTCTCCCAGTGCACTGACTCAAATGTTAATCTCCTTTGGCAACACGCTCACAGACACACCCAGGAACAATACTTTACATCCTTCCATCCAATCAAGTTGGCAATATTAACCATCCCGGAAAGTTGTAAGCATCCACTGTAGCACAATGGGCATATAGTTCACAATACTGTACCATGCACCTCAATATTTGTTAAGAATGTATATGTCGTGTTGTGTGTGTTTTACCACAAGTTTAAAAATACTCCTGATTATCTTATTCCATATACTCAACACCTTAGCAAACCTTAGTACTTCACTGCCCTTTTCTGGCTACATGGCGTATCAGAGAAAGTGTGGGCTTTGGAGTCAGACAAGCTTCGGTTCAAGTACTAGGTGATCTGGAACAGGTTACTTAGCCTGGCTGGTCCTCAGGGTCATCTTTTGTAAACTCAGGATGGAATAAGACAGCCCCATCTATCTTCCAGCACCATTCTAAGGATGACTCATAGGCATTGCTCAGTCATGGCAGCAATTATTATTTTTTGATTAGCATCTAGCCCTCTCCCTGGACCATGGTAGGTGCCCAATAAATGTTTGTTGAATGAATAATTTAATTCCTTATTAGTGAATTTTTATTTTATTTTACCCTGCTCCTTGCCATTTTTTTTAGTGCAATTACTCTTATCTAGTTTTGAGTTGTATCCAAATTCTCAATCTAGTTAAGATTCACAATTACATATCAGCTTGCTGGGCTAGCACTTTTCCTTACTCCTCTCCCTGAAGGGTCCCCAATTCTGTTTCTACTCTGTGTCTTTTTTCCCCTCTTCTGTGGACATGTGTCCAGGGCCCCTTGCCGCCAAAGCCCTTCAACTAGTTATTCTCCAGCAGAACAGTTTTCTGCCAGTGAAAATATTTTCTTTCAGGAATTGGCTAAAAGCTGTTTTCATAAAAACTTCCCTATGTGAATTGAGCTTATAATTATCTTGTTCTTTCTTAGGATTTCTGCAGCGCTTATGCACACCTAAAGCGTGCCAATTCACACTTGGTTCTGGGGTCTATAGGAGAGTCACAGAAACATGACACCCGTCATGAATGCAAGCTAGGAAGTGGTCCCTAAAGCAGGGAATGTGTCTCGAATGCCTCTTCAGTCCTCGTACAGTGTGTAATACAGTGCTGCTTCCACAGCATTGAGCAGCAGTCCTTAAGAGGGTGGAGTTTAGAATTTGATCTTTGCAGCCCTGAGTTTTAATCCTGACTCTATAACCTATAAGCAGTATAAGAAAGGTACCCAAACTGTCTGTCTCATTTGTCCAGTGGGGACACTACCCATTTACAGGGTGTGATGGTTAATTTCAGGTGTCAATGTGACTGCCTTAAGGAATACGTCAGGAACTGGTAAAGCATTGTTTCTGGGTGAGCCTGCACATGTATTCCCGGGAAGATTGGCGTGGGCTGGTGGACGGAGTGGGGAAGATGCCCTCAATAGAGACAGGCCCCATCCAGTTCTCTGAGGGCCCAGATAGAAGAAACAGGGCAGAGGAAAGGCACTTTCCTCCCTTTCTCTCCTGGAGCTGAGACTCTTCTTTTCCTGCCCTTGGACATCAGAACTTCAGGCTGTTTTTATACTGAGAATTACACCATCCACTTCCCTGGTTCTGAGGTTTTTGGGTGTGGACTGAGTCACACTCCTGGCATCCCAGGGACTCCAGCTTGCAGATAGCCTGCCCTGAGACTTTTCACCCCCTAATTCCCCTAATAAATCCCCTCTCATCTATCTTTGCTGATCACCTGTTGGTGTCTCTCTAGAGCCCCGATTAATCCACAGGGGTAATGTGAGGGAGAAATGAGGACGTGCTTGGGGAGCATTTCACACCCTGCCTGACACATGCCCAGGTCCAATGGGCTGCAGCTGCAGTTATTCTAGAACTTAGCATCAGTGTTCAAAACAGCAGAAGGCCTTCCCTCTGATACCCAGCCATCGCATTGAGCTTCTCCTGTCATTTTTCAATTCCAGAGTGTTTTTGAGAGCAATTCTATGTCCCATGTATCACTGACATGGGGCCAAAAACAATCCGTACACATGGGGATCTGAAGCTGGGAATGACCAATAGGTCAGAAAGTTCTTAGGAGTCAGGAGCAGAGGAAGCTGCATGGTCAAGGGGAATCGACGTGAGCCTTCCTGCCATGTGTCCTATTTCCTGTGGTCTAATGAGACAGAGACATATGTATGTAGACATCATCTCATGCTGAAGCTCTCTTTAATATGTGCAAGGTGTTTCAAATTTTCCCACCAACTGTCTTTGACACCCTGAGAATCTGCAGATCACCTGTTGTTCATGACTGTTGTCAAGGGGATCCTCCCTTTAGGGACACAGGAAGATTTGCCTAAAATGTCAGGAAGCTTTGATATTTATTATTTTATTATAAAAGTAAACTGCACCCTTGCAGGTCTAGCATTATTTCAGTGCTACTCATTCCACTGCTTATTTTAAGCCTCAGCTTGTGGGTAGTTTGGAAGGAGGGAAAATGGTAACACTCTTAACTAATTTAACTGTATATAACATGTAGAATAAAGAAAGACTTAAATGAAGATGTAGTATTTATGACTGCTCCAACAAATTAAAAGATTACTTAAATTACTGATTTTTTTTCTTTCTTTCTTTTTTTTTTTTTTTTTTTTTTTGATTGGGTTTTTCTCTTTCACCCAGGCTGGAGTGCAGTGGTGCAATCTTGCAATCTTGGCTCACTGCAACCTCCACCTCCAGGGCTCAAGCAATTCTCCTGCCTCAGCCTCCCAAGTAACTGGGATTACAGGCACACACCGCCATGCCTGGCTATTTTTTGTATTTTTAGTAGAGACGGTGTTTCACCATGTTGGGCAGGCTGGTTTCGAACTCCTGAACTCAAGTGATCTGCCCACGTCGGCCTCCCAAAGTGCTGGGATTACAGGCGTGACCCACCTCACCTGGCCTGATTTCTGATTAAACCACTTATTGTCTATAATGAATTAAAAGTTGGTGAAAGTAAATTCAGTGACATTTTTGCATTTATAATTTCAAAATCATAGTAACTTTCCAAATCTGAAAATTCTGAAACACAAGTCTGCCAAATATCACAATAAAACATGAAACCCCAGTGAAAGAGCTAGTCAGGATGGGTTCCGAACAAATAGCACTTGAAGCTCCTACTGCCATGAAATGATGAAAGAAACACGGTTTAAGTGCCATGGATAATTTTTTCAGTGCCAAAAGAATCACCACAGACTGTTATAACATGCAGAGCTTGAATGGAAATATGGTATTAAAATAAGGTGCATGAAATTAATCCTTGAATCTAATTTTGAAACACACTGCGAAAGTGCTCCCTAATATACACCAACCCCAAAAGTGACCACTGACAAGTTTCAGTTTATTTTAGTTTTATGCTGTCATTATGGAAAAAACGATAGCGAAAGTTCACCAATTTCCCTTTGGAAAGAGATATACAACCACAGCCAATAGGCTTTCCTAAAAGACAGCAGGAGCTTTTCATGCGGACTTGTTTCCCATCCATAACATACAGATACTTATTGTTCAGGGTCAATACAGCCTTGCAAATAAACAGGCTTTGAGTTATACCAAGTATGCTCATCCTTATATGGTATTTCCATATAAGAAATAGAAAACAAATATACCACAAACTGATGGCGTTCAGGACATGGGACAATGCCCTGTTTCTGTGGCCTAGGTTTCGTAGGATTCTGTAGGAGGCAGCTACAAGTTCAACATGCATAGCTCTGAAATCCCTTCCTAAGCTAATGAAGTGAAGCCCTGACCACACCAAGGAAAGGATGAAACAGAACCCATCTGTTTCTCAGATGATGCTACCATCTCTTCTAAGCCACCATTAATTTTAGCATCTTTAAAGCTATAAAAACAATGTATGTAACAAGTGAAAATGGCCTATAAAGTCAGAGCTTTACATCTCGAACCCTTATTATATGGAAATTCATATTTTCATAATCATGTAAAAGTTTAACGTGTTATTCATTGTAAGATTAAAGGGCATGAATTATTCTGTAGGTGTAATTATTAATACCTGGAAATTAAATCATGATAATTTTGTACTTTATTCTTCTTACAATAATTTCCTTTCTCCTTTTGCCTGTGAACCATGCTTCAACCATCATAACACCTTACCTTCTAAAAGAAGTGATCATATATAGAATATATATTTTATATATGATATATTTATCTTTATGCATTACATATTTATATATTATTTATATCTTATATAGAAATATAAATATTTTTACATATTTTATATATATTTATATAGAATATAAGTATTTATATAGATAATCTATATGTGAAATAGATCTCTATATAAATGTAAATACATAGAAATAGATATATAAATATATAGAGATTATATATTTATCTATAAATAAACATATAAATTATATATATACACATTAGAAATACACAGGGCTTTTCTAAATATAGATATAGAAATACACAGGTCTTTTCTACATATATTGTAAATTCAACTATATAAAATTCTACTATATATAGAAAAGACCTGTGCATTTATATAATTATATATGTAAATGTACATTACATATATACACATTAGAAATACACGTTTTTTCTATATATAGCAAGTTCTATATTATTCTCTCATTGTAAGTATTGACAACTGGGAATTGAATCGTGATAATTTTGTACTTTAATTTTCTTAAAATGATAATTTCCTTTTTTTATCTGTGAACGATGCTTCAACAATCACAACACCTTACCTTCTAAATGATCACATATAGAATATATATTTTGTATATATTTGTATTTAGATATCTATTTTCATGTATTTATATTTATAGATAGGTTTCATATACAGATTTGATGTCTATATTTATATATTATTTATAAATATAAATATATGTTTAATATATGTTTTATATAAATATATAGATATAGAGTATAGTTTTATATGTAATCTATAAATATAAAAACAGAATATATTAATATATAAATATACATAGCAGGTTCTACTATATATAGAAAAGAGTTGTGTATTTCTAATGTGTACATATATAATCTATATTTACATATATTTATATTTATATATTTATATATAAATATATATTCCGTATTTTATATCTGTATTTATATATTTTACATGTAAATATATAAACTATATATATTTGTCTATAGTAAATATAGTTGTATATTTTATTTATATAAAAATTTACATATATTCATATATAGTAAGTTCTACTATATATAGAAATGACCTGTGTATTTCCAATGTGTGGAAATACGAAATGTACTTTTTGTCTCCTCACTTGCAAAGATAAAAAGGCATTTTTCAAGTGGATAGATTTTGCTCTACTTTCAATTTTTCTTCTTAATTAGATTGTAGGGAGGGGACGCTGAAAGGAAAGACGATGGAAACGATTCTTGCATCGGTTTCTATAAACGAAAAAGTATTTTAACAATGATACCTAAGTAGGTAGAATCCGGTTCTTGGTACTTGGTGTATGTGCTAGCAAGATTGCATGAAGAAACAAACGTTACAAGAAGAAGTGTCATCCTGCTAAGGGGAAATTTGTTTCCGGTGCTCAGCCGTGAGGCAATCCTTATTCTCCTGTCTGGCTAACTGTGACCTCTCCCTTTGACCTCAACCCCACGGGACCCCACTTCCCTCCCTCCCCACATACCACGTATTTCTTCCTTCTTTCCTTTCTCCCTCCCCACACACCTCCTCTTCCTCCCTCCCTCCCCACACACCACCTCTTCCTCCCTCCCCACACCCCCCTCTTCCTCCCTCCCTCCCCACACATCACCTCTTCCTCCCTCTCTCCCTGCCCACACACCACCTCTTCCTCCCTCCCTCCCTCCCTCCCCACACACCACCTCTTCCTC